>NW_017732185.1:3300-39373 GCF_001890085.2 Hipposideros armiger | reverse complement strand
TTGATTTAGAGCAGCGGTTCTCAACCTTCCTAATGCCGCGACCCCTTAATACAGTTCCTCATGTTGTGTGGTGACCCCCCACCATAAAATTATTTTCGTTGCTACTCTATAACTGTAATTTTGCTACTGTTATGAATCATAATGTAAATATCTTTTTGTTTTCTGATGGTCTTAGACGACCCCTGTGAAAGGGTCATTTGACCCCCAAAGGGGTCGCGACCCACAGATTGAGAACCGCTGGTCTAGTGAATTAGAACATCCCTTATAATTGTTAACCATTTGAATTTACTATTTACTCTCCATGAATAACTTGTTCACATCCATACCCATTATTTATTAATTTTTTTTTTTACTGGATTCCTAGTCTTTTTATCTGGTGGATTTTCAGAATTATTCTATTTCATTATTTTTATCCATCCATTCATTAATTCATCCACTAATTAGATTTTTTTAATTGAGCACTTACCACATTGTAGACATTGTTTTAAACACCTAGACCATAGTAGTGAATGACAGAGATAAAAGATCTAAAGCTTAAATTCTATTTGGCAGTGGGGAAAATGCTGGTGAGTAAGACACAATAAACATGTCAACAATAAATGAGAGAATTAAATAGCATGCTAGAAGGAGATAAGTAGACACTGCTAGGAGAAGGAAGAAAAGTAGAACAAGATAAGAAATTGGGAGAAGGGTGATTAGCATAGAACTCTTTGAGCAGGTAACAAATAAAGACTTGAAGAGCTCATGGGTGTTACCTGTGAAGATAGCTGGAAGAAACATTCCAGGGACCCTAACCAAAGATTTAAGGTGGGCACACAATTGCAGTGTTTGAGGAAGAGCGTGGAAAGACAAATGGTAGTAGGGGATCTAGTCAGGAAAGGAATGGAGTTTACTCTGAGTGAGTAGGGACAACAGTGGCAATTGTTGAAAAGTTGAAAAGAGTAATGACCTGCTCTGGCTTATGATTAAAAAAAAATTATATATATATATATATATATATATATATATATATATATATATGTATATATATTTGTATGTATTGTAGTTGCTGTGTTGAAAGGAGACAGTAGATTCGCAGGTGAAAAATAAGGGAGACCAGTCAAGGAGCTATCATAACATCCAGACCAGGTGGATGATGCTTGCTTGAACTTGATGTTAACAGTAAAGGTGGTGAGAAGTGGTAAGACTCTGAACATATTTTGAAAGTAGAGCCAAAAAATATTAATTCCTTGTGGGTTTTCAATTTTGTGTATAACATCTGCCACACTGTCACCTGACTCCTATAGTTATCATAGTGTCCTTTATTCAACAGAAGTCCTTACTTTCGCTATATTCAAACCTATCTAATTTTCACATTATGGACTGGGCTGTTCATGTCAAGTTTAAGAAACCTTTCCAGCACCAATCATATATATAATTTTAGGCTTAGAGTTTGATATTTCATAATTTGGTCTTTAGCCTTTGAATCATTTATCTTTGTAAAATAGAAGGTAGGATTCCAGCTTTTTTCCCCTCTCTCTCCAGATAGTATATCCGTTTTTTCAAATGCAGCCCTTATTTTTTCTTTTGATATGTGGTATCACCGATATCACATATCATGTCCCCCAAAATACATAGACCTTAGGGAGCTGTAACTTGCCCCTGTTTTTCATAATATCTTATAATAATTAGAATTAGTTATATATTGACTACAAGTTTGTAACTTTTATGCAAAAAGTATAAAAACAATATAATTGATTTCAATTTCTGGCAACAAAAGGACCAAGATTTCTAACAAATGTTTTCCATAGAGGTCAAAATGTTGTGTTACCCCATAGTATTTAAATGATCAAATAAATAATCTGAGACAGTAGTTTGTATCTTGGAACTCAGACAAAATGTCATACCTTATTCAGTTCTGACACATCAAGTTAATGTTTTTTGTTTTTTTTCTTAAGAAAGATAACTTATTAGAGACTTAAAAAAAAGCAATAGTTTCACCAATTATATATTATTAGTGATCAGATAGGCGGCCCAAGTTAAATTCTGGCTTTGGCTCTTACTACCTGGGTAAATTTCTGAGGTCTTATGATCTTAAATGGCCTTACTTGTGAAAAGGAAATGAAAATGTCCGTGGTTCAATTTTGTTGTAAGGGCTGATGTAACAATGGGTAGAAACTGGAATACATTAATTTTTCAAAATAAGAAACAGTGATGCAGTGGTAGCTTAGCTGTAGTAACGAGTGGCCTATTTTATCTTTTCTCTATAAGTTATCTTCCACTTAACAGCTCCACTGTGAAGCAATTCACAGTAGTAGACCAGTTTGTAACTGAAAAAGGCAGATGTCTCAAAAGCAGCCCTTCCTCTTTAAGAACAGAGAGCAACAACCCCTGCCAAGCTCTGAGGAAAAAGATAATATTTGACTGACTTCCTTACTGTTTCTGGCAATATTGTGGAACTATTGGGTTGTTGGAAAAGTCATGACATATTTTTTCCATGTTTTTCATTGCAAAAACGCATCATGACTTTTCTGACAACCCAATATATTACCATGTTATAAAAACATTGCATAAGTGTTTTCTCTAAGGTAAATAGGATGTTTAGCATCACAAATTTGTAAAAAAATATGTTTATAAATACTGCTATTACAGTTTCAGTGCTTTTTGTTTGTTTGTTTTATGAAAATGCCTTAAGTGGTAAAGTAAGAATGAAATAATTATTTTTGTTCTTGTTTCTAGAATCCTACATTTTATTGTTCAATAGATGATCAAAAATGTTTATTTACCAAATGTCTATGCACCCTTAGTTGTAGTGACTAGAATAATTATCCAAATACAATTTTTAAATAGCTTTATCTTCAATATTGTTTGATAAAATAGTAAATACATTATAATCCTTTTGTTTCATGCACAATTTCATTGTACAATATTTCTACCATAGATTTCTGGGGATCTATTTAATGTTAACCCTGAACAGATGTTTGGAGTCTAGGTTGATAGCTTAACAGCTTCTGACATAAGCATGACCTTCATAAAATTAAAGCATGGGTTGTCTAATATGGTATAAGTGGCCTTTTATTTAAATCTGAGTTGAAGGTACAGAGTCAATAATCACTGAGTATGAACCAAGTGTAATAACCCAAAGATGATGAGACAGTATTTGCCCTTTATCAGAATAAGGTTAAAATGTTGTCAAGGTGACAGACGCTAATCAGTGAAACCTGAACAATTATGCCCAATAATCATTAAACAAAGGCAGGGAACTAGGCTCCTGGGAAAGGACCAGCGTTTGCAAAAACAAGACGTGCTTTTACTAAGAGAATCACAGAATCTGAAGTGAAAGGTAGTATCAAACTCAAAATAAAGTCCCATTTCTAGGTGCCGCCTCTTAGCATATTAAGAGGGCATGGTTAAGTATGATTCTTCTATAAAATTTGCCACAGAAAGAGTATGTACATTAGAGAAGCTAATAATTTCATAGTCCTCTGGAGAGGAATGAATGCACATTATCTTTTAAAATACTTAATAATAGTCGCATACTAACTCTGCATTTTATAGTATATAATTTTTCATAAGTTGATCTTTACAACATAGGACCTAACTACAGAAAATTTGTATTTGTTATTTATCTGTTTGAGGTGGAATATAAAATGAAAAGCAAAGGACCACATCAGGGTAAAATATCCTATTTTAATCCCTCTAAGTGACTCTTAACGACTGTGCAATAAGGTAGAAAAAAAAAAAACAAAACCCTGCTGCTATATGGCCTCATCATCAAAGATGTGCTCTGGAAATCATTTGATCTGACTATAATATTTTTGTACAAAAGAATAATATGGAATATCCTATATTATGCACTATTATTCTTTGTACAAAGTTAAGTTGGAAAAAAGTTTTCCTTCAAGTGATTAGACTGGATTACCTTCCTGGAATCTATCGTATTTAAGTAGAAGATGATTTTCCTTCAAGTGTTCATTAATGGGTTTCACTTTTTAGTATATCTGGCACTATATCATTTTACATCATTGATGACTTGAACTTTGATCCTTCTGGGAGAAAATTTTGGAAAGGAGAAGATAAATTATTCTGTTATTATATATCATGTACTTATCTTCTCCTCACATGGATTTGAAGAAAATATATATGTTTTTCAATCTGTGTCAATCACTGTAGCTATGCCAGAAAAGGAAACAGTTGAAAAGGATGGACATAGAAATTAAAAAAAATTATTAGTTCATTTTTGGTAGAGATTAAGTTGTCTAAGTTATTATAATCATTTTTCCCCCCCAGAGGAATAAACAGTATTATACTAGTGAAATCTGTAACAAAGTAGAATTAATATATTTTTGCCTTTCTGCCATTATGCATGTTTCTCCATTTGTGAAGGATATTTTATATATTACAAATCATCACTAAGAACTGATTAATTAAACAAAATACATTCATATTTAATAAGTACTTTGTGTCACTATAAAATCCCGACATTTTAGAATTTCTTGTTACAGTCGCACACATGATTACATTCTATAGAGTACCTTATCCTCTCTCCACATTTTATCCCCATGATAGCCACGGGAGGTGAAACCACCATTCTCTCTCAGCTCCCTAACTGGCCCTCCAGTGTCCATGTTTTCTCCACAAGGTAACTACAGTGATCCCTTGAAAATGCTAAATATGGTTATGTAGTATCCTTGCTTAAACCTCAGTATCTTATTGTTGCTCTTACGAACCAATCCCAAGTACTTAATGTCCTAGAGAACTCAACGTGTCAAAGTCTTTCCATACTAGGTTCCAGCCCCAGGGTCTTTACACACGCTTTCCCCTCTCTGTAAGGAGAGTTTTCTGCTTATCCCAACTACTATTTTCACCCTCCTATCCATTTTTTCATTGATCTTTGCACAACTTAATTATCTGCATAAATGTTGGATACTTTGTTAGTAGATGGTAAGGCAATGAGCACAGGCTTTTGTCTGTTTTGTCTGTATTGTGTACCCAGTGCCTAGTATACACACAGACGTTTTCTAAAGACTATTACTGGAAGTAGCAAATTCTCCCTCTCAGCGCTGTTTAAGCTTTGTATTAGTTTTCTGCTGCTGCTGCTTACAAATCACCCCAAAACATAGTCTCTTAAGGCAACAAACATTTATCATCTCATATTTTGTGTGGGTCAAGAATCCAGCCACAACTATGACCTGTGGCTCAAGAGTCTGTAGCAAGGCTCTAAATCAAGAGTGTCCACCAGGACTGCATACAACTCAAGACATAACAGAAAGGATCCATTTCCCCAAGTTCATACACATGTTTCTTGACTTTCAGTTCTTCATGGGCTGAGGCCTTTTGTTCCTTGCTGGCTGTTGGCCAGAGTTGACCTCAGTTCTTTGCTACCTGGGTCTCTCCATTAGGTATCTCATAACATTGCAATTCTTTAGCAGCACGAGTAAAGGAAAAGAGTCTAAGAGAACATATGAACAATATGGAAGTCAGAGCCTTCTATATACCTATATCTCAGAAGTAACATTTCATCATTTTTAGCTCTATGTTTTTGGATAGAAGCTTGTTACTAGGCCCAATCCACACATAAGGGGAGGGAATTACACAATCATGACAATTCCAAGAGGAAATCATTTTAGAAGCTGCATATCGTAGGTCACTCCAGAATTATCTTATGTATACACTTTATTCTGCAGTCAGCATTCCTTCTAAAGTTATTGTCCACTTCATACTAAAACTATGAAAAACATATAATCTGTCTTACTAAAATCTAAATTTTCTAAAAGCAGAACTTGATCCCCTTAGCAACTATCACAGTCCCTTGAACATAGAAAGAACTCAAATTATTTATGAGTGAAGGAATAAATAAAAAGAAAATTGTTCCTTCTATATTTTTCAAAAAAGGAGTGTAGAAAATCCCTTTCTCATTCCTTTTTAAAGTTTAAAAGACTTATTTCTTAACATGAAGACTACAAAGTTCTTATCGTGTCTTACATACAACTACATATATACACTGTATATATGCCAAGCACGAAAAGACTGGGGCAGGGGAGGATATGTTTCGCCCTAGGATAAGATTCAGTCATCCTTGCTTTTGTAAAAGGATACATGTATTTTATTTTTCAAACTACAAAACCAAGTTCCTTGTGGAAGGAAGATTTTTTGGAATGAAGATTTGTTTACAGTGCTGAATTCATGCCAGTAAACTGTACTCTCAGATTGAGAAACAGAAAACAATATCTGTGAGGCCAAGATACTTACTCAATAATTATTATTTTTTTAATTTTAATCAGTCCTGAAAATTCTCAGATCTATTCCTCTAAGGGAAAACAATGCTCAAATTTGGCGAAACAGTTGCCAGTTCTTAAAAGACTAAATTAGTGTTAATGAAGAAAGCAGTGGGGAAGGAAACACAACTGCCACCTGGAGGAGACAGATGTGGAGGCATGCTCTGTCGTTTCTGCTCATGTCTGCTGAGAGAGCAAGACCACATTAGTTGGTGATGAAGATGTGCCTTAGCCTACGGAACTCAAATACTGGCAGGTCATTTTTTAAAAAAACAATACTGGATAATGCTCTAAAAAAAGAATCAAAGCAGTTGGCATGTCATTAGCTGACAAAGTAAAAATACATGCATATCAAATTGTATCACATTCCAATGATAGTCTTTACATGACAACTGACTCTGGGTTGTGAACACACAATACAATTATACAGAGATAATGTATGATAGAATTGTACACTTCAAACCTACATAATTTTACTAAACAATGTTACCCCAGTAAATTTAACAACAAAATTACCCAGGTAGTACACACACACACCACACACACACACACACACACACACACAGAAAAAGAAAAAAAAAATCTGGGATTCTAGAAAGATTCCATACCTTGCATACCTGCTATTTACTTGTTTGGTGACAACAAGGGAATGATGATGAACAGTATACCTGACGGTTATTATATGTTAAATAATAATATTATTTTTAAATAACTATTTCATAAATTCTAGTACTGTTCACATATTAGAGATAGGCCGAAACTTCGAATGCATTATTTCCCAAAGCTATCCAAATACCTTTGGATGAGTAGCTAGTATGTCATAGGTCAAGGTCATGGTACACGTGATCCTGTGTGCGAGGCAACTAGCCTCACTGCCATTTGTCATATTTCCCTTGAACATGTCCTCACATAATGCCAAAGTATATTTTTTAGTTTAGTAACTGTGGAGAATACCTTTCGAAATAAATAAGTATACTAATTCTTTTAGTGTAGTAAAGTGTGAGGATTTTGGAAAATTTATATTTTTATGTTATTAAGATTTTATTCAATATGTTATATATTTCTCTTTGTTCTTATCTTGATGTACGTCTTTAAATCGCTGCAGTTTTAAGTGCTATATAGTTCCTGTCTCCTTCCTGTTAGTTTTGCCAAGGTGCTTTATGCATATAACACTTTCCACATCTTAATTTTGTATTTCTTTCTTATTCGAACAGCTAAATGTTTGTATTACCTCATATTTAGAAATATTTTATATTCCTTTTTATTACATTGTTTCATATAAGTTTCTTTTAATCAGAAAACATCTACATTTTGCCTGGTTTTTACATACATTTTCAAATACATTCTTTTTTTTAATTAAGCATGTTATATATAGAGGGGTATGAGTAATATGTACATAGACTGTTAACATTATATAGGGCTCTCAACCTGAGATATGGAAGCTCACTTACTAACTCTCCTATATTCCTTGTTTCCTACCCTTATGGTATGTATTTCTCTCCCTTCCCCCCAAAATAATAATTTTCACTAATTTTGTCATTATTTACTTTTTGTTAATTTTGGAAAGGAATGCATATTTATTGCACAGAATTATAATTGTTTATTTTTACCTGTTTTCTTTATACTAATGGTCTCGTAATCTTTATATTCTTTAGTGACTTTTATATTATGATGATACATTGTGTTTTTAAGTTTTATCCTTATAGATATGACTGATATGTAAAACAATATATTTACATTTTCTACTACTGTTGAATCCTTATTTCCCAGTATTATGCTATCACAAACATTCCCAGTGAATATAGTCCAGAAATTCTACTAGGAATGAAATTGTTGAATTAGAAGTTATAGATATTCAATGTTACTAGATAAAAACAAAATGTTTTTCAGAATGGTGAAACAAATTTACACTTCCACCAGGAATGTAAGAGTTTTCATTATTATATGTTCTTGCCAGATAGTGTAAGCATTTTAATTTTTGTGAGTGTGCAACATCTTTTTTGTGTGTGTGGTTCTCAGTCCTTTGGAATTTGTTTTGACTTGATTTATGAACTACCATGAACAATTGTTGATCATATCCCACATATGTTTAGAAATAATGTGATTCTCTCTTTCCTTCTTAATAAGAGGAACTAAAATTTTAGTTGAAACTACTGCCAGCCAGAATAAAAGTACATTTTTTTAAAATTCCTTGCACTGATGTACAATATAATCACAGACTGAAGAAAACTAATTTAAAGAAATAAAACTGAGTCAGCTGAAAGGGTTTAATTTTCTTCTTCTGACTTTTTTCTCTTCTTCTGACGGGATACTTGGGGATAATTGCTGGAGCTTCAGTGCTCCCTGTGGAATATGAGGTGACCTGGAATACAGAAACCGTGTGCCTGAAAGTGCAGAACAAATATGGAAACCTGGGCCGCTGGTGGCACTGTGGAGCTGCCGTAGCAGCTTTGGGCTGCACACCTCTTGACCACATGAGACAGGAATAAACTTTTATTTTGTTTAAGCTACAATGATTATTTCTTCTGACTATATGTAGCTGAACTAATTAATACAACTGCTGTATTAAATATTAAAGATTTTAAATGAAATTCATTAGGCTTTTCATTTGAATGAAAGGCTGAAAGTTGAATGTTGCTAGTTAATTTGAGCAAATTTCAATGCATTCTGTTAGGTGTAGAAAGCTGAGAGCAAGCTGCGTAGTTACAGAAAAGTGCTGTATCTGTTAGCAATTTAGGGGTTATAGACAACAGTTCAGTAGTGTGTGGTTTTTATCAATGTCCCTTCAGGTTGCATTAATATTTGTGTCCTATCAAGAATGTTGGCTGTGGAAGTTATAATTTGCCTTTGCTCATAATCAGCCACCACCTAGTGCATAATGTAGTTTTTAGCTCCATATTTTAACAACAACATGAACACACTACAGAATGTTTAGAAGAAATCAGTCAGAAGTGAAAAGGGGTTTAGATGATACTAATATCTCTCTGGATACAGTATGGTCTTTCAATGGAAAGGGAGCCTTACTGAGGATGATTTAGCTCATTGTATTAGGCATTCATGGGTAGAATAAAAACCAACTGTTAGGCATTTCAGATAGATGAGTTTGAATTTAAAATAAAGAGGGACAATGCAACAAACAAGGCTGAACAAGGATAAAATTAATGTCCTCTGGACATACTGTGTTTCCTGTTACTGGTGGTGACTTAAGACAAATAACCACATGGTGGAGATGTTGTAGAGGGAATTCCAGCATTAGATGGCTTTTTGGAATAGAGGACACTTAAGGTTACTTCCAAATTCTGAAATCTATGAATTAATGGATCAAATATATAGGGAAGAGTGTCAAATTTATCATTGATATAGTATTCAAATTCTTGTATCTCAAATTTTTTGTCCCTCAGCATAATTAAATTGAAAATTCTATACTGAATGTATCTGATGTACAAACTTTTTATTATGCTAAACACTGGCTTAATTTAAAAAATTATGTATACTTGTACATTATATGTACCTGTCATACAAAAGCTCTGGAATCAGCATAAGGAGAATGCTTTCACTTTACAAATGTATAAAAATACATAAGGCTAAAATTGTATTGAAGATAAATATTACAGAGAGAAGACAATAACCCAAAAATGGGTCAGCACAAACTATCCAATTGATTAGATGCTTGCAGAAAACCACAGCAAATGGCAAAATCAATTTACCAATCAGCTTTGCAGTGTTTTATTCTAAACTCAGCCAGCTGGGCAATTAGGCATATACTCTCTGTGTTTATGTCTTTCATTGAAGAATGCATCATTTTCCTTTGGAAGCAGATGGTTAGGAACTATAGATGGGCCAAAGTTCACCAAGGTTGCTCTGCTATGAACAGAGAAAATTGATGTGGTAGAATACACTATTTTGAATGTTTTCAATGATTCAAAGCTGAGACAGAAACCCTCATGAGTTGATATTTGGTTATAGGTTTTTGTGGGTGTTTGTGGGTAAGAAATTATTCAATAATATTTTAATGCTGTGATTCATTTATGCAATGTTCCACTCAATTTACCTTTTTTTTTTGTAGGTTAATAATGATGCCTCAACTCAAGAATTTCAAATGCTTATTAATTTAGATATTTGTAAAAGAAAGAAAGAAAGAAAGAAATGAGATATCATTGCAATTTTTTTGAAAACCAGCCTTCAAAACAAATTTGTGCTAAGGTCAAATTCTGTTGTTTAAACTAAGCTATTCAGTAATCAGTGTCTCCAGATGAATCATGACAAGTGTCACAGAATTTTAGATCTGAGAGTGAAATTAGAGATAATCTATTTTAACATCTTTAAACAAATGAAGGATCTTATGCCTGAGATTTCAAAACTCAGGACACCATCAGGTCTATAAATACAAAATCTCAGCAGTTCTCAGGTGCTACTTTAATCTTGTACAGTTGTTCATTCCTACATAAGGTAGAAATACTACAGTGTTAACTTCACTATGATGAATAGTTAAAACAGTTCATTAGAACCACAGTTCATTGAAGAGAAACTACACCAAGTAATAGAGCTTCCATTATGCCATTAAAAAGTCTTTCCCTTGATCTTGCCATCAGTTATGTTTGGATACTTGTCTGGGGAAATATCACTTCAGTGCTTGATAAACTTTCTCGTTAAATTATATTGAAATATTCTTTTAAAGACTTCTCTTGATTAGATTTTTTTGCTGACTTTATCTAGCATCCTGCTATCAAAATTTAATTTTGAGTATGAGTAGGAGGTACGATTTAGAAGAATATAGAAACCAAAAAGCAGAAACTACTGGTTTACAACCTTTGACATGCTTTAAGTCTGAGTAATAAACATATTTGTATGGTCATATCCCACAATTATTACAAGACTCCAACTCATGTATGAATGAGTGAATGAAAGGCTGGCTACATGAAAAGAAAGAATACAACAGCCAACCTGACCATTGCCAAAAATATCGCATGTAAAAATAAAACATACGATATCTTCCAAATACACTAAATAATAAATTACAATGGACTAAATGTTTTAGAGTAAAGTGAAATAATAAAAATATCAGTTGAAAACACAGTGACATTATTTCAAAAACTGCAATTGAAAATGGTCTTTTTTTCAAAGCATAACACAATATTTTAAACTATAAACTTAAAAGATTGCTATAGTTGACTATAAGAAAACAAACAGATAAAGAAATAAATAAAAATCTTCTGAGTGGTAAGAAAAATCAAAAGGCAAATGAAAACTGGGTTGAAAAGATACATATATATCACCAAGGGCTAATTTTCTTCATGTATGAATAGCTGTTAGGAAAAAAAATAACCAACTTAATAGAAAACTGAAAAAAAATGATATGAAGAGACAATAAGAAAAGAAAATATGACTCTTCAAGGTATAAAAATGCGTTCAATCCCACTCAACAATGAGACCATTTCTAAGTAAAACCATACTGTGATTTCATTTCTCATCTGTAAGGTTAAAAAAAAAAAGCTACATTTGATAAAACACTCTTCTGATCAGTTGTGGGGAAACAAGTAGTCCTATATATTGCTTCTCGGAAGTGACTTGATGATCTTAGTCAAAATTACATTTAAATGTTTTCTTTGATCCAGCAAAAACTTTATTCCATTTACACATTCTTAAAAATGTGTAAAATGTTATTCATAAAGGTTTTTATTACATTACTATTTATACTAGCAAATGATTAAAAAACTAGATATTTATTAATGAGGAATTAATTAAATTATGTTACATCCACACAAATATTGTGCAATTGTGACAAATAGTGAGAAAACTATGTATTCTTATGGAAATTTTTCTAACAATAGAAAATGGTTAATTCAGTAGACAAAAAAAAATGACACTAGAACTAGTAAACATGTAGGGGATATATATATATATATATATATATATATATATATATATATACAAACACACGTCCATATATGAAGCCAGATTTTCTTAGTTTATATCCTGGTTCCACCACTTATCTATTTGAATTATCCTATGAAAGATGCTAAAACTTCCTGAGTCTTAGTTGTCTCATTAGTTAAAAAATAGATATTAATATTACTAACATAATGAGGATTAAACTCAACGCAACTCTTGGTACACAATAGGAGCTATGTAAGTGTTAGTTTCAGTATAATAGTTGTTTCTTATAATGATATAGTATTTAATTACATAATATGTAACTATTATATACTATTTTTATTATGTAATAATTATACACATTATAACCAGGCCTCAGGAAAAAGAGTGGACCTCTTAGCAGAATAAGGAAAATAGACGCTAGGAAAAATCAACAGAAGTTTACTACACAAGGCTTGTATGCTTCTGTTTAATGGAATTTACCTCTGGGCTACTTTGACCAGCAGGTGAGGGAGAATGTTCATGTAGTATCTTACAACTATCACCCAATCAGGCAACACCTAGGGATTTTTCTAACTCTCTCATTTAAAGAAATTTAGTTTTATCCAAAATATTTTTAGGGTATTTTCTTAAAAAAAAAAAGTAAAAAGAATGTTTCCCTATAGATAGTCAATTATATTTCTTAGTGGATTTCAATCTCATCTACTACCCCTTTCTTCTGGTTGACTTCGTACTCTTTTCCCGGGGCCTCTGAAACTGGGATTCTCTAACCTTAAGTTTATTCAGCCTTTAACTGTGGTTCAGGATGAGCCATTCCCATTGGGTGGAAGGAAGCATTAGCTTTTATTTAATTCTCAGTTCCCATTTGCTGTTCAGAATAAACCCATGGATAAGCTCATCTGACTGTTCAAACTGCTGTTTAATCCTTGACCTTCAGATTTTTTCTCTACTCTCCATTCCTTTTTCCAAGTTAACTAAAGTGTAACTTTATTCTGGGTTTTCATTTGTCCTCAGAATTCGTTCCTAATTTTTGCAATTATTTTCTGACTTATAGTAAGATAACTTGGGTCTATTTTTGACCCATTGCTTATAGGACAAAGTGGTCTATGGAAACATAGTTTTTCAGTGTAGATTGCATAAAATATTAATTTATCAGCCCAGACTTATCACGTGGTTATCACACACCTGACATGGCGAAATATAATTCTAGTTCTGTATGAGGTACACCAGCTTATGCAGAGTAGAAGGTGACTATTTCCTCATTTGTTTTATTTTTTCTAATGTTTGACCTATTTAACAATTAGTATTATTCAATTAGAGGGGAGGAAAAGAGACCTGAACATTTTGAATTTGTAGTTCCAGAAGTCCTTAAATGTAGGTTGGTTTAAATGGTTCATGAAGAAATTTAGTGAAATCTTGCCTACATATTGCAATTTTCAAAGAACAAGCAGCTAAGTTCACAGTCAACTGAACAAAAATGAGGGTTTTAAAGCATGTGAGGACTTTCAAAATGGGAGTGCCATCCTGGGATAAGTGAATCGATATTGGAAATGAATCTCATTTTAGCTACTGCAAACCTGCTGGACCATTTCCTGAGATATTGTATAAAGCAATTGAAGATGGCGTGGTGTAATGTTGAACAGTTATACTCATGCACTCTCTATTACAAAGAATTTTTTAAAAGTAACAGATAAAAATTTTGTCCTGAGTATATATGGTATGGTTCTTCTGTTTTGCTCTTCTTTCAACATCTCCACTGGTACTTACTTATTTTATTTAAAAATAATTCTGAGATTAAGAAGTACAATATGTTTCTTATCTGAAAAGAATGAAAATAAAAGGGAAAAAAAGAAAGTAATGTTTTTTTTCTTTTTATTTCCAAATGAATGCTGACATAGTAGACATCATATAACATGAATTTGAATTAAGGGCTATGGAAATATTATAACACATATCTATACACCGGGGGTGCCAAAAATATATATACAAGTGGACACTTTGGTCAATGTTGCTCAAGCAGTAGTTCTCTGTAATCAGAAGTGTCTGGATGCTGATGGTAACCACTTTGAGCACCAGTTGTAATTGCAGAAGTCAAACATGACTTGTATTCATCTTTTTTTATTGGTATATATTGAGTATTACAATTTTAATAATTTTTTTTGCTTTCTTAAAATGTGTATACATTTTTTTGGCACGATCTGTATATTTTAAATACCAAAATACCTTTAAGAGGCCTTACTTATTTTAAAGTTCAATTTTTAATTTTGTTTTTTAAATATCATTTTGTGCCACCTAGAATAAAAGTTTTAGTAATCTATAAATACAACCATAACTTGTTATCCTATTCTGTTTGATTTCAAGTGAATGGACCACTTTGAAAATTTACTTTTTTTTTTTTTGTTTGTTAAGATTTTTATTGGGTAATTGGGGGAAGGGCAACAGAGAAGTTGCTGTCGTTTTGTTCTTCAGTCTAGTTGTGGAGGACATTGCTTCACTGGCCCAAGTTGGCACCAACATTGCACTCTCCAGGTTGAGCTGTTGTTCAGCATCTTAGCTGTAGAGGGCAGTGTCACTGGCCCTCATATGTGGGATCCAAACTGGGGCTCTCTGGCGTCCCAAGCCAGTTCTTAACCATCGTGCCACACGGCTGACCCTGAAAATTTACTTTTTAATTTATTCTGATAATTTACAGTGTTGCATTTTGGTAGAGTGGGTCAAACAGCCCTTTCTATTGCAAACTTGCCATGGACAAGTGCTGTATTAAAATTGTGGAATGGGATTGGGGTCACTGATTTAACTAAAAGGGTTATTAATTCTGGCACAATTCAAATTCTCCACATGTAAATTTGAAGGTCGGGGTGGCTGGGTAGGGAAGAGGAGCACTCAATCATTTTGCAATAGTAAATATTTAGGTGGTCAACTCACAAAACAGGTATCAATGAAACATTTTTCTTTAAAAAAATGGGAAGAAAGAAGGACAGAATGTTTACATAGCTAAAGTCAAAACATGCTAGAGCTGTTGTTCAATGGTTCAGTGTAAAAGGAACCTAAGTCAGGTATCACTGATCACAGTTCAACAGGGATCCAGGTGAGTTGCAGGGCTACAGCTTTTGTCTTGCCCGTTATTGTTTTGATATGGCTGGGAGTTTAATGCTGTTGGCGCAAGGCCTGAAATGCAATTTGCTATTTTTATTACTCTGTCAATATGGTGCATTAAGGTCCTCAATACTCTTCAACAAATGTAAAAGGAAAAAAAAAAAAAAGAAACACCTTTTTTTTTATATCGAGCTTGGTAGAAATTAAAACCAAAAATGTCTATTGCACGTTGTTTAATGCCAGTCTAGATGAAAGTTTTTGAGTCAGTGCAATTTTTAAATTTGGTACTATGATGAAAACCTACACTTTATAGAGATATATGGTTTATAGGATTGACTCTAGGGAATCTTTCAAGCAGAGGCCCTCCGTTCTTTATGATATGCTGCAAAGGTAAAAGCTGAAGTTGAAGAGGAGCCCTTATTCTTAACTCATAAAGCATTTTCTGCTTTGTTTCTGGTTCGAGATAAACAAATTTAGTTAACTAATACCAGAGGTCAGACAAAAATAAAACAAGGAGGTAAGAATGAAAAGGGATACAAATAATTTACAATTTTGATTCCACCACCACCTCTAGCTTTTTAATTATGGCATATTATTTTTAAGTATGGCTCATTAAAAATACTAACATGCGTTAAAGATCAAGATTTACCTCAGCCATTAAACAACAAATCCCCTCAGGTTTAAAGCACAGTATTTATTTTTTCCCCCAGTAATATCCTTTTTCTCTTTTAATCTCAGAAATAACCAAATTATTCCATACAAAGTGATTTAAAAATTGCTTGTAATTGAGGCAAATGTGTCTTTTGCCCAAATTTTCCACATAATTACTCTAATTCTTCACTTGGTTTTTCTAAAAAACCCGTTTAACAGTATTTTAGGTCATGTTTCTTTGAAAACAAAGAAGGAGCCTTGAAGTTTTGGATTATAATTTAAGTAATATTACGTAATATTCTATGTTTTTTTAAAGTGGTCGAGTTTACCAGTAATTTATTGCACAGTAGTTATGAATTAGAGTTACCAAAGGAGTGGTATTGTAATTAGGTTACACTGCTTGTTTGTGGTTGCAAAGAACCTGAATTTTCCTTTTCAAAACTCAGCTAGAGTTTATTCCTTCTTATATACTGTCCCTATCAATTTACTCTTGTTTCTAGAAATTTCAAATTATTGCATTGTGTTTTGTTTGTGTGTTTATTATTTTCCATCATGCCAGTCTCTGTCTTTAGAGCAAGAGTCTGAACTATTAATACAAAGGGGCATAACAGTAATATTTCATGCTTTGCAGGCGATAGGGTCTCTGTTGCAACTATTTAACTCTGCTGTTGTAGCACAGAAGCAGCCACAGACCATCCATAAAAAATGAGTGTGAATGTGATCTAATAAAACTTTATTTATAAAAACAAGCCCACTGGATTTGGCCCACAGGTCATAGTTTGCTGAAAATTGCTTTAGATTTTTTGAACTTTTATTTGGGGATAATGATTTCTACAACTTTTTTTTTAATCTCTATCATTTGCAGAATACATGGATCCAAGTATTTTATTGGTAGAATAAAGTTATTAATATGTGTATATAAATGACCTTTTTCCATGTGAAATAACTTGAATTAATGCCAAAAAGTATTATGCATATTATATTGACTATGAACATAATCTGAAGGAACAATATTTCTCTTTATACTCAAGTAAAAATTTTTCCAAATTTAACTGATTATGTTTTTATTTGGAGAGCTGGATCTTTGAGAGTGTGGTATATATTTCAAATATACAACAATATCTGGTTCTTCTCTATTTCTGGTATTAGTTTACAATCTCCTACCTACCTGAAGCTAGGCATAAATGCCAACCTCTGTCCAATGATATATATGTATAGTCAGTGGGAATAATAATTATCCCTGATATTAATTTAATGTTACATGCCAAACACTATTTAAGGAAGTTACAAGTATTATTGCTTTACTCATCCCAGCACAAAAACAAACATATATTAAATTCCTGGCTAAAGCCTAACGTACTACCTGAAAACTCCATGTATCGATGCTTTGGATTATGTTTAAATAATAATAGTTGTGATAATAGTCTATAGATCTATAATACTGTGTGTGCTAGCTCTTTTCTGAGCCTTTTATGTATACTAATTAATTATATACTTCCAAAAAACATGTGAGGTAAATACTATTATTAAATCCATTTTACTGAAGAAATAGCTAAAGCACAAATTCCCTAGTTACATAATTGATAAGTAATAGGATCAGGTTTAAACAGAGCAGCTTCATAGCAGCACCCAGAGTTCTAACCGTTAAAATATTGTACATGTTGTTTATGAGCTTTCTGTCATAAGCATGGTAATTTACACGAAAAAGTTTTTATTGTATTTTTTACTATTTGACTTTAAAAGTTTAAAATTAACCTGTATTAGCAATCAACAAATTGAAAGAAAAGAAGTATAATTTGGCTTATGCTGGCAATTTTTTTATTGAAGTAATTTTGGAAATGACTTAAGTGTTCCGCAGTTAGTATTAGGTATATATATATATATATATATATATATATATATATATCAATAGTATGCTTTATCTCTAAGATGGAATAGTATGGAACCATTAAAAATATTGTAGTGGCAGACAATTGACATGAGAAAACTATGTGACTTTGGGCTAAGTCACAATATCTCTCTAGGACTCAATAATCAAATCCTTAACATGATGATGATAATAGTATCTACTTCATAGAGTTGATGTAAGCATCGAATGCTTGTAATTACTTGCAAAATGCTTACACTTGTAAAACACTTACTTACAAAGCACTTTAAAAAATGTCTGGAACATAGTAACTGCATATGCATGTAACAAAACATGTGTCAATAAATTATCACATAAAAGGTAAGAAAATTAAGTTTAAGAAATGTTAAGTGATTCTTCCAAGGAGAAGGTAATGAATATGTTAATGATGGTTTTAAAAAAGGGGTCAGCAAATGCAAGTTAGTGAAGTACAATAAGCTGATGAACCATGCAACCTTGGCCAAAACACACTCCCCCTCTGGACCTTAATTTCCTCACCTGTGCAACCGTGTGTTTATACTAGACATTTCCCAAGGTTTCTCCTAGGTCTATGGTTTTATAGCTTCTGCGATTTTAATTTTGACATCATTAAATGCTGAGAAAAAAAAGATTCAGTTGGACATTTCACTTCAGAATTTAAAAATATCTACAAAATTGTTAATATAAAATTCCAAAAGATCAAAATTTCCAACTACATATTTGGTTAATATAATTCTAAAAATTACAAATGAGATAAAGGAAAAGTTCAAATTAGTAGGAATATGGTATTCCTACTAATTTTCCATGGCATATATGATAATTGTATTATTTAAATTTAGTTATATACACAGTATTTATCACCTAAGACAAGGAATGTCCAGGAATTTTCTTCAGCAACTTAACATTGAAAGTTCTTGGAAAGTTTTGGAAATGGTAGCACCCACAGGGAAACTTTAGATAGTAGGGTCATTCTTGTTGGAACAGCTTTGTGAAATTTTTCCTTTGCTATGCTTTCACAGGCAAGTCCAAAAACAGTGGTTAACATATCAACACTGACAAGTGATAGTGATAAAAACATTGCTACTGGCCTTTACAATTCTGGTGTTCATGTTAATGTATTAATACATTAAGTTATTTCCTGTTTCATTAACTTAAACCAGTTGGGGCATGCTGTAGGTAGGCCTAAGTTTTGGATTCATAGATTAATAATAATAAAGAAGTGAAAACACTGATGAAATACAAATAGCATCATTTAATAGCTTTTAACTGTGGGCCAGACATATGCATTCCACCATTGGAATCCCACAGAGGATCTCTGAGATAAGTCCTGTTGTTGTCTTTTTTTCCCAGTAAAGGATACCAAGGAATCTCAGAAACCATGTTAAGAGCTACCATTCATTACTTCTCTATGTCCTGTTAAGCACCATGTGGTACAATGAGCTGTCAGTGACATCCTGCCCTGTCTGAATTATGCAAGTCAGACTTCGATCCATATTTCTTTACCTCAAGACCTTCTTTGGAGACAGAGCATACTCACATGGAATGGAGTTACCTGAGAATTAACATCCTTCCTTCCTTCCTTCACACACATACCCGCACATAACAGCTTTCCTCTAATAACATCCTAGCTCCTCACTCTTCAGATGGAATAACTCTGAAGTCTCTGTGTTTAGTATCGCAGGATGGAGTTCCAGCTACCCTCAGTAATGTTTTCTAGAGAAAGCAAACTTTATTGGCTACCTTCTCCCACTATTTCACTTCATTTGTCTTCTACCAGAGTTTCCTACAATTACATGTAGATAAATGTCTACTGTTAGAACACTTGTCTCAGATTGTGTGTCTTGTAGAACCCAAACCAAGACAACCTGTTATTAAATCCTTATAATAACTGTGAGTAGATATTATATCAATATTACAGAAGTAGAAATGAGGCTTAAAAAAGTTAAACAATTGTATTCAAATTGGCACAACTGTTAGAAGCCAGACTTTGGTCACATACTTGCTGTAGTTTCTAGAGTCTTAATTCATAAACGCTATCCTACCCATTCCTCCCCCTTCAAGTAAATGCATTGAGGCTCTATATATGGAACAGGATAAATAATTCACCATTGCTAGATACAAATTTCATAACACAGCCTAGATACATGTGCTAACTTCAAAAACAAAGGGAAACAGACCTAATAGTCTGTTTAAAGTCAATATAAATATAAAATCAATGTAAATATACCTTTGCTGAACCTGATTGTGACTATTAATAACAGCTAATGATCAATGTTATCATAGAGTAAAACATTTTATTCTAATTTGCTGCCAAAAATCTTAGGCAACAAAGATAATTTTCTTAAATATTATGGAAGAATGGTATATCTTTTCCTACCAAAACATATTATGCTCCTGATGAAATTGAAAAATAGGGTTAATTTTCTTTAAAATGGAATCTATTTGAAGCCAAAGCAGTATGGGTGCCAAAGGAAATGTTAAACCGGAAGACTAACAGAACCCTTGAGATCAGTTTTTAGTATTTTCACTAAGATCAAGCTAAGAATTCCACAGATCGGCTCTTCTTTTTCCTCCTTGTCAATTAAAATAAATGTCTTAAAAATAAGACACAAAACATATTCTCTCTTTAATGTGATCACATGTTCACTTTCTACCCAAGTTAACTTTGAGAAAAAATTTTGAAGAAAAATGCACTACCCTGAGTGAGCCCAAAATTTAGAACTTCAATCTCTAAATTCATAAGTCATTCCCTTGAGCTACACTGTGTTATTTAAATTAGACACATTGATTTCTTAATGGGTTTATTTCAAAGTATATAGGATGACTTATGCTCTTTCCAGTTTTATTCATCAATTTTACCAAATGAATTCTATTGAAAACTCAAACAGTGCAAGTACAAAAACATTAAAGAGTTGTGAATAAATTGATTCTATGTGTTTAGATTGATGTTAGTGTCTGCTAATGGTGAAGATTCTTTGAAAGTTTCATTGAAAGGTGTTTGCCAGACTTCCAATCTGTTTGTTTTGGTCTATATTTTCTTTGTTCATTTTTTTTTCTTTAGCTCCTTTCTTAATTCTCTTTTACAAACACACTTTCAAAATAGCAAGAGCAAACACATATAGCACTTATAAAATACTCCATTTTATCTTCTCTGCTTGCTTTTTAACTATAACTTTTGTTTTAGTTATTACTTTAACATATATAGCAGACATCTTTAAGCTACCACAAGTAATTTTATATCACTTCCCACACAGTATAACCAACTTACAATATTACTTGCATTTCCCCCTTCCATGCATTTATGCTATATTTGTCATATATTTTCACTTTACATGTATTATAAATCCCAATCAATATTGTAATTATTCTTGCTTTATACAGTTAAGTACAAAATAAGCAAAGAATCTTTAATATTTATCTTTTATGTTGTTCATTCTTTTGTGTAGATTCTGATTTTCTGTCTGATATGATTCCTATTTGCAATAAATAATTTATTTAATACCTACTATAAATCAGATATGCTGAAAATCAATTATTTGAGATTTTTATGTGTGAAAAAAAATCTTTAGTTCACCTTTGTTTTTTCGTTTTTGTTTTTTTGTTTATTTTTAGCTGAACCATCCTGCCACCTGTTGGCAGCTAAGTGGCAGCTCAGCTCGGGCTGGGAATTGAACCGGTGATGCTGTTGCTCAGAGCTTGCACTCTTGAGTGAGCTCTTAACTGGCTGAGCCACTCAGCCGGCCCTCACCTTTGTTTTTGAAATATATTTTCCCTGAGTACAGTTTAAATTACATGGATTTTTTTTGTCTCATTGAGCACTTTAAAGGCATTGCTCCACTACCTTCTAGCTTTGTATAAAAAGTCTATGAATCTTCATTCATCTCTTTATAATTTATGTTCTCTGATGCTTTTATGGTTTTCTTCATATCTTTGATTTTAACCTTTGGTGTAGTTTTCTTTATGTTTGTTATGCTTGGAGTTTAATGAGCTTCTCTGACCTAGAGGGTTGTTTTCATCAAACATGGACATTTTTTAGCCACTATTTTTCAAATAATTTTCTGCTTCATCAAGCATCCTGAACTCTAATTACACGTGTATAACAATTTTTGAAGATATCCCAGTTTACTGATGCCCTTTTACCTTTTTTTTTTTTAGTATTATTTTCCCTCTGTGTTTAATGTTGGAATGTTTTCATTGCTATTCTTCAAGTTCCATAATATTTTCTTTTGTAGTATATAATCTTCTGTTAGTGTCCCCCAATGTATTTTCACCTCAGCCACTGTATATGTTAAATTTAGTTTTTTGTTTTTTTTTCATGTTCTATGTCAGCTTCTACATATGTTCAATCTTTGAGCTGATCTGCCTTCTAGATTGCAGGGGAAATATTTATAAGAACTGTTTTTACATCTGAGTCTATTCCTATAATATGCTCTATTTTTGTACCTGTTTCAATTGATTTTTCTCCCCATTGTGAGATATATTTTCCTACATTTTTGCATGGCCGATATTTTTCACATGGATCCTGTACATACTGAATTTTATATAAAAGGTGACTGACATTTTTGTATTGCTATAAATATCCCTGGGCTTTGTCGCCCAGGGACATTTGTCATTTCTAAAACATTTTTGGTTGTCATAACTGAGAGAGGCTGCTTACTGCTGGAGTCCAGTGAATAAAGGCCAGAGATGCTGCTCAACGCCCTACAAACCACACGGCAGCCCTACAATGGAGACTGACCTGATCTCAAATGTTAATAGAGCCATTGTTGAGAAACCATTCTTAAGAGTCTTGCTTTTCATGGGATCAGAGCAACTTTAATTCTAGGTCTAATTTTGCTCCCCAAATGAGTAAATGTCCTTATAAGTCTTCTACCTGATATTCCAAAATTGTTAGGGTTTTCAAATAAGGCTGGTGGGGGATGTAATTGGCTTTGTGTGGGCTTCAGTGATTCTTCTTCATTTCCATTCATGTGGTTCTTTTCTCCAGTCTCACACTATTTCCTCATACCAGTTCTCCAAAAGTATTTAGTTGAAGATTCAGGAGGACTCCTCTTTCGATTTACAGCTGTATCTCTTTATGTAGCTGTCTCCTCTCTGTTATTCTTTCTTTTGAACTGTTAGCCTTCTTTGTTTCAATGTTTCCCAGCTCCAATTTCTCTACTCAGGGAGATCATGAGGCTCCACTTGCATCCCCGTCCTTTGGAGATCATCACACTTCATGTGCATCCCCATCCCTTAGCCATAGTTTGGAAGTTCTTCCAGGCAGTAATCTTAGGCAATGTAGGCTTACATTGTTTGCTTGCCCTTTCTCAAAGTTCGTTGTTTTGTACTGCCCATTCTTCAATATGAAAATCATTGTCTTATATATTTTGTCAGATTTTTTTCGTTGTATAAACAGGAGGGTAAATTTGGTTCCTGGTACTCAGTCTTGATGATAAGTCTTTGTATTTGATGTTTAGGTCAGTAATATTCAAAATAGACCAATAAACCTAACTTCCTTAAAGAAACTGGATTGGATCTACAATTTTAATGAACTTTCTGAAGAGGAACACAGGATGTATTTTAGAAGGAATGTTTTTTATACATGGATGTGTTGTTATTCAAATTGTTAAATGTTTTCTATATAATTAATTTGATTGTTCATATGTCTCTGGCACACAGAATTTAAGCAGATGCTTTTATTCTCCAAAAGTATTTGAGTTTTATGTACGCAGTAAGTGATCAATCTACAAATTTACACACAGGAAACGCAAATTTGGCTCTTTTATTAAACACATACATTTGTTTCTTCTAGAAACATATATACAGAGGGTGCTAAAAAATGTGTACACGTTTTTTAAAAAGAAAAAAAAAGTATTAAAATTGTAATACTCAATACATGCCGATAATAAAAGATGAATACAAGTCATGTTTGACTTCTGCAATTACAATTTTCCAATTATTGAAAAGCAACATGTAAGCAAAACATACATCCTCCTTTCAATCTGTAATGTTATAGAGCTTTAAAATATATTATTTGTTATTTGTTATGAGTAGGAAAAGGCTAATACGGAGGCAGCAGTTGTGAATTAGAATTCCCATTCTTTCCTCATGCATTTTAAAATCTTGGACACCTAGAGAACATAGAGGATCATAGAAAGACTGGATACACCCTCCAGGAGTATTGTAATGATGACATAAGATAATGACTTTATAAAGGTGTACCAAAACTTCAAAGTAAATAAATGAATATAAAATAGTACTCAATGATTGTAGGTCTGTTTTCTTATCTCTAAATGCAAATAATGATACTGTGAATAGATAATATCTAGTGAGTGCTCACTTTATAAAAGGCCCATTATATATTATTTAATATTTGAGAGATTTCTCAACTTCTGTTCAAGATGGTGGAGTAGGTAAACACTGTGCTCTCCTCCTCCCACGACCACCCCAAAATGAAAAATTATAGAACAAACACCCTTGAGAACCAACTGAAGACTAGCTGAACAGAACTTCTATAACTAAGGCTATAAAGAGGAAACCACATCAAGACTTATAGGAGAGGTGGAGAGGCAAAGTGGAGGTTAAGAATCAGGAGGGATATTTCAGCTGCAGAGAAGCAAGTGGTCCCAGCCCCACATCGGGCTTCCTAACCTAGAATATCAGTGCTAGGAAGAGGAGTCCACACAATATTTGGCTGTGAAAATTAGTTGGGATACCATCTGGGTAAGACGGAAGGCTGTGATAGACCAATGTGAGCCCACAAACAGACTCACTCACTCACAAACATTTGCCCTAAGCTCCAGTAAATGAACAGCAGCTCAAAAAGCACCAAGGACATACCAGGAGGAACTGCAATGTCTGGCTGCAGAGCAAGGACTAGGGGGTCAGCTCTCACCTAGAGAAGTGCTGGCAGGTGATATTATTTTTTGTTGAGCCCTCCCCACACACAGCTGGCAGGTGCTGGTGGACAACATATCTGAGCTTTCATCAACTCGCCAAACATTGATTGTCCCACTCTGGTGATTGCTTGAGAACCTGCCCCACCCAACCCATGCACCAGCATGATGCTGATAATTAATTCACCAAATAATCATTGAGAACTCCATTCTGTGAGGCCCTCTGACAGATAAACAAAAAGTCAGAACTGTGAGTGTTTGGGATATAGAAATAGAGATAGAGATAGATTTGGAGATAGAGATGATGGATAGAGATGGTAGACATAGAGAAACAAAGACAGAGATAGAGACTGAGATAGAGATAGAGATACACTCCGGTTATATGTCAGCCACTTTGATACCAGGTTAGTTGAAAGTGCTTATTATTAACCTCCCTCCTTAATTCAGTTTAACTGAATAAAAACACTGACTCACTAATTCGCATATTCTATTGTCTTCTTCAGATAACTAATGGTTGGTCATTCAATTTAACTTCATGAAGAAAACTGATTTTGTTTCATAACATCTAGCATGTAAAGTTCAGGCAAAAACATCCTCTTTGTATTTTTTATGGAAGATAGCTCCAGAAATTGCCCCAAGCCCTTTAACTAAAACCTACTCTGGAAGAGAAAAATAGAATGAATCTTACTATATCCTATGAAAGTAGGACTCTATAAATTGAACTTTCTATTAGTTATAAAACAACAACCATGACTCTTATATATTCTTCAAAAAACATCAGAAACAACTCTTTAATAGTACTTCTGGATTTACTTTGTCTGCATTTTGGGACAATATTTTTGAAAATAAAGAAAAACCTATCTGAGGTAATGTTACGTCAGTAATTTTTCTCACAGGTGTAATTTGATATACGTTACAATGTCCTGAGTTTTCTAAAGCGACTTTGTAGAGGAATGTATGAATACTGTCCCATGCTGGATTACTGCAAAGTGAACATATTTTCTTAATCTGTTAGCTATCATTTTAGCAATTCTGAGAAAACAGATACAAAATAGTCTACGGCTGAGAATTTAGGTTCCCTGTACTTAAAATAGTAGTAAAGATGTCATTACTAATTCACAGACTCAACTGAATCTTTAAATTCCTTTGAATTCCTCAACAGAGTGTATCTATATATTACTTAATTATTTTCCAGGCTTGCATGTTCAAAGTAATCTGATTCTTAACTACTCCATATTAATCTGTCACGACATATAGCTTATGGGTATTTTTTCATGGATTGACTTACAAAGAAACTTTTATTGACACAGAGATATTTCTTTTTATGTGCCTGATTCTTGGGGAAAAAGGAAAAAACATGTAATTGCACTTAAATCAGTAAAGAATTGTAATTTTAGATACCATTTATCTGTACAGCAATCATATTCAGTTGACAGAATCAGATTTGACCTCCAACTGAGAAGTGAAAGGTTACATTATAAATCTATATCTACCAATATCCATTCCTATCTTTTATTATTTCAGTTGTATTTAATGTTGTTTTAATATATCAATAAATTCTGAAATTAGATTCTGGAGAAAAAAACTTCAATTGCATTTGCAATGTGCATTTATGAAATAATTTTCAATATATTGTGATATATTTGATTTTGGATGTTGAAAGAAAAAACTATGTTCATGAATCTTTCCATTAGAATTATATTATTAAAGATTGATTAATATACATTATATAAACATTGTTTAGTCTTCAGAATAAGTTAAACATCAGTGAGATTGCTAATCTTTTATTTAATAATAAAGAGAAATGTAATAGTTATGAGGACATTTTAAAAGCATTATATATTTCTGTATACATGCAAGTATACAAGTATAGTTCTTGAAAATGAGGTCATCTGAATAGTATCATCTGGTCATTACTCTCAACAAATATTTATAAATAACCCTCAAAGGGTGGGACACTAAGCTGTTAAGAGATTTGAAAATATACTTTAGATTGGTACTTCCACTTCAGATAAATGAGTATACAAGCATACACAAACACACACACAGACACACACACACACACACACACACACACACACACACATGCACACTTGGTCTCAATAATTATGCTTAAGGTTTTACCTATTATTAATGCAATATCCAATCCAAGTCATCAAAATAAAGTGACTGGGACTTCTAGGAGCTTTTACAGAATTGAATATTATATTCTGTCAAAATTTTGTAGTGTCATAATTTCTGTGATATTTAAAAAACTGATGTAAGAAACAGTAAACAGCTTCCCCAGATATAAATAAATAAATAAATAAATAAATAAATAAATAAACAAACAAATAAAAACAACACTTTTACTTTCAAACTCCCAGTGCAATGAATGGATAACACCTACATAATAAAAATGGTTGAGATCAGTATATGTATATCATGAACAAAATCACGAAGTGAGATTGCTTTGAATCAGATATTACTTCTAATTTACAAATGTAGAAAGAGAGGTGCAGCAAATTAATTAACTTGTCCTAGTTACATGGTTAGTAAAGGACAGAATCAAAGCTTTCATCTCACTTTTCTGATTTCAAAGTTCAGATCTTTCCACTACTTCCTTCAATTGCCAGAAATCAGCATTGCTTGGTAGGGCGTAGTCAAAATAAATCAACAGAAAAACAATTTTATTAAAGTATCAGCACTGAACTGGATGCCTCAAAATTTAATGAACCATTTGCCATTAGAATTGCCTAAAGTTCATCTGGATAACAATAATAGACCCTACCCATCTGTATATATTTGTCATCTGGTTGATATAAATAAAAGTAAGTAAATGAAAGCAAAATGAGTGGGTGCTCTAGACTACCAATATTAATATAATCTTAGGGTGTTACCTTATTTGGACTTATAAAGGTGTAGGCGCTTATTTATAACTCAGATATCAAGTTGTATTATCATTAAAGTTCTGGTCACCAATTACAATGTGTGGAGGGGATTTTTCCACACAAAGCAATTCTCTAACTCTAGTTGGGTGACCTACCATTCAACTCAATTCTGACACTATCTCTCAGAGGTAGCATCAGATTCCACAGGTCAAGGGCTCAGTCCCTCAAGATTGCCCCTTCCCTGCCCCACTTCAAACACCAGTCACAGGTCCAGTTTGTTATCTGTGCTTCTGACCGACCTACTGTAGAGCAGAGAGAGGTTCAAATACCCCCTTCTCAGATTCAATGAATTTGCTTTCATGGCTCACAGAACTCAGGGAACCTTTTCTCTACTAGATCCCAGGTTTATTATAAAAGGGTTATACTCAGGAACAGCCAGATGGAAGAGCTGCATATGGCAAAACTTGGGGAAAGAGTGTGGAGCTTCTCATTTGTCAAAGGGTATTGTGCTTGATATGTAGGCACTGTCAATTATGACTTGAGTAACTTTGAACAGATTGTTTTCTCTCTCAGAGATTCAGTCATCTGATCTAAAATTGGACAGATAACAAAAAACACTTTTTAAGGTTGTTGTGAAGTTTAATTGCAGTACTACAAGGCACATCTAGGCAGGGTAAACACTCAATAAATGTCAACAGGTATTATTTAAATTTTGTCAAGCAAATTAAATTGGGCGTGATATAAAACTGAACTACAAAAAACTGGCTGGTCATGTCTACAGAAGCTGACTGTTCAGTGAAGAAATGCCTTTGATTAAGGGCAGCTGCCTCAAATAATTGGCATACAAAGCATCACAAAGGTGAAAAGGGCCTTAAAAATTAACTTTCTCTTTCTATTATTGAGGAAATATAATATCTTGAAAACCTAATATGATTTTCTTAAAGGCATTGAGAAAGTTGGTGCAAAGGACGTAGAATCTAGGTCTCCCTTTTTACATATCTTCTTGTCATTTACCTTAAGTCAATCATTCAGGTATTGATGATTATTATATTAATATTTATTACACAATTTGTTAAAAAATTAGAAACATTAAATGACTTCTTATGAATATAGACATATAAACTATTGTTAAAATATTTTGTTAAAATAACATGAATATGGACACATAAACCCTTGAACCATTTTTAATAGTTACAAAACAGTATAACTTTGCATGTTCCATTTGATCTTTTTCATTCTCCGCTTTCTGGCACTTATCAATGATGATTTAATTGAATGGCAGAGTAACCAGGTACTTTAACGTTCATTTCCTCAACTCTTCTTAATGCTGTGCATGAAGGATATCAGTCCAAATAAATAAAGACACATGATCTGAATTTCATTTAATAATTTTTTTTAAAATGACTATTGGAGGGAACAATTATAATCATCTTACTCAAAAATACAACAGTATGAATGACTAATGACTAGGTTGCATGGTTTATATGAATGAAGATTTTCATTAGTTTGAGTAGAATATACTGATTCCTTTCTTGGCATGTATAATAAAGTGTTTAATCTCACACTATTTTAGCTCTCCTTTCACCAAAAAGTTTAGTAATAATGTGGTTAAAATCTAAATTACCATAAAACATTAACAACCAGTGTTTTGTGTTTTTTTTCTTTTTCTAATTACTAAGATTGTTTAAAATTCTCTTTGAAAAGGAAATAAAGGTAAGGAAATAATTATGGATGTGTTTAAATGGCATGGCAATTTTGTAGGCTTGATTTAAATTTAGCAAAATTACTAATGCTTTCTGCAGCAGCAATACTTGACTCTAAATTGTTTCTTAAAAATGTGTCCTAAAGAGGACTTCCAAAATAGTCTGTGGCTCCTGTTAAATTGCAGATTTATCAATTCAATGGTGTAACCCATGAGTTAGAATTTCCAACGTTGCATTCTTAAGCATTGGGCTGTCGGAAAAGTCATGACACATTTTTGCAATGAAAAACAGAGAAAATACGTCATGACTTTTCCGACAACCCAATAGTTCCTGTGATGGTTCTTAAACACTTTTAAGCTCAAGAACCTCTGGTATTCTGACTCTTTAAGAGCTTGAATCTTCAAAAAACAATGTTTTATTCAACAAAGACTTAATATGGAGTACAACATGTAATATTGGGTTGTCAGAAAAGTCATGAGGTATTTTTTCTATGTTTTTTGTTGCTAAAATGCGTCATGACTTTTCCGACAACCCAATATTCTCACTAATTTTCATGTTAGCTAAACAGACATTATCAAAAATTCTGGCTGATGGAATTAAAGTAAGTTTTTTGCGACTATATGAAAATTATTTTAGGTACAAAGTTTTCAGAGGTATAAATATTCAAATTTATCTTTGGCTATGTCTATAAACATCAGCTACTTGAGTATTTTTGATAGAACAACTACTTTCTAATTTACACCTTGTATTCTACCACCAAAGGCCAATACATACAAAAACTTCTTGATTTTATTATATCTCTGACATACATTAATTTATATTCTCTCTCTTTGTTTTTAGTTTTACAAACTGTACATAGCTTTTATTATATTCCAGGAACTGTTTAATGAACTATCCAAATATTAAATCATATAATCTTTATTACAATGCTGAGTTAGATGATATTATTGTTTTTATACTGGCAAGGAAACTGAGGCATGAAGAGGCTATATAATTTACCCAAGACCCATGTTAATGAAACCAGAATTCAAACCCACGCAGTCTGGCCTGCCCGGAGTCTATAGTCTTAACTCCCATTCTGTTGCCTCTGACATGAGTGATAAATTCCTTTGGGGTCAAAAGTTGGAAGCTTTGATTTTATTGGGCTTTTTGCCTAATTCTTTCCATAGTAAGTGAGAGAGAAGCCAATTAAAAAAAAAGTCTGTTTGAACAAGTATATTAGAAATAAATCTTTTTGGCAAGTTTCTATAAAATAGTATCTTGTTTTGCAGGATTTTCAATTAAAAATAATTTCCTCAAAAATTAATATTCCAATTTAGTACAATGAAGCCTGACTTTTATTTTCCTTCTATAAAATCAGTCACTAAATACAAAGAAGTTGCAATGGGGTTTGTGTGTGTGTGTTTGACTTCACTATTTCTATTACAGAAGCTCTTCATCACCATGGACTTGAATGTTAAGAAAAAAAATTAATATGGTTTATAGCAGTAATCCTCTTAAATGCTTGAGACTTTGCCAGCTTTCAACTAACAAGCCAGGTTATTAACGGCTGTGGTCCTACAACACTCGGGGATTATTGTCCAGGTCTGCTGACGAGGCATTGCTAGTGACCAGTTTGTAAATGCAATCTGCTATTTTATTTCACAACCTGATCAATGATTAAAACTGCTTGAAGTACAAAAACCTGCCTTCCCAACCAGCAGATGATTTTTGCAATACATAGAGTTGAATGGCTCCTTTTATGTGTGATTAAAGGTTCTGATTATTACCTATGTAAGTTATCTGGCAGTTTTTTTTTTTTTTTGCTTTTGGTTTGATCAAATAAACTTGAAAAGAACATAGACTAAAAAAAAATTTAACATTACCTTTAACTCAAAAAATGACAGCTCTGTCAGAAGACTGTCTCCTCTCACCTGATTCTTAATATGGAGTTTCTGACAAGTATACAGATTTGCCTTAATTATTTATTCATTTCATTGAAACCACCTTCATCTGCTTTAAATTTCTAATAAGTCTATTTAAATAAAGATTGTCCTATTTGAATGTTGATTTTATACTTTAAAAATCATGAAGGTGTCTGTATTTATACAAAAGTGATATGAAACAACGGCAATGGTTGTATCAGTAAATGGCCGAAATAGAAATGCTAATTACATTAGGTAATGACATAACACTTCAAACCAAGTAAGTATAAAATAGTTATAGATATTTGGATTAGACAACAATAATAAAGCATTACTGGTGCTACAAAATATGGATGATGTAAAAGAAGAAATAAAGGAAAATATTCTATATTTCCTCGCCTTCATAAATAGAAAAGTTGGGTCAACTAGAAAATTTTCCTTTGGCACAGTGATTAGGGTAGTTGTCCCATTCTCTGTGCCTAGGGTCTGGCTTCAGGTTTTGATATGATTTTATTTGTCTCATTAAAAACTTCATACCTCCAATATAGGCTGGTCTATCTTTTCCCCAATGGGCATCCGGATCATATCTTGCAAATTTGCTTCTCACAATAAGTATCGAAATTCAGCTTGGGTTTTTCTGTTGTCCTCCACCTCTGTTTCCATCTACTAAACTACAGTTATGTGCCACATAATGACATCTTGGTCAATGATGGATCATATACCTCAGTGGTCCCACAGATTATAATGGAGCTGAACAATTCCTATCACCTGGTGACATCATAGCTGTCCCAACATGGTAGGGCAACATATTATTCATGTGTTTATGGTGATGTGGGTGTACGAAGTGTGATCACAAATATGGTGAATGCTGCTGCCAAGTGCCATCCAACAGAAAGGTAGGGATATTTAATATGGGAAGCAGCAAGTCAAACCTTAGTAACAGTGTGTGACAAGATTCAACTTGTTCGATGCAGTTAGTCAGGTGTGAGCTACAGTTGAGAGAAAGTGTGTGTTAAAGTGTGTCCTAAATCATCCTCCATCATGACAATGCTCCTTGTCACACATCACTTCCGGTATGGCAATTTCTGTCAAACAAAAACATTAAGGTGTGTCCTCATCCACCTTTTTCACCAGATATTGCACTGTGCGACTTCTGACTCTTCCCCAAAATCAAAATGACCATGAAACATAAATGTTTTAAATTGATTCAGGACATCGAGGCAGTCAGGACAGCGCAACTAAAGACACATACGAAAGAGGACTTCCAGAATTGCTTCAGAAAGTATGAAAAATAATGGGATAAATGTATTCAAAGCAAGGGGGAGTATTTTAGAGGGATTAATGGCAATGTGTCTTTTATTGTAATCACTTTTTTATTTAAACATTCACCATATTATTTGATCACACCTCATAAATAACCTACTGTACTGCCAGTCATATAAAAGTACAACCCATACAATTGTATACAGTATATAATACTTGATAATGAAAATAAACAACTGTGGCTACTGGTTTATGTACTTACTAAACTATACTTTTTCATCATTATTTTAGAATATACTCTTTCTACTTATAAAAAAGATAGAGTGTTGTAAAACAGTATGCCTTGTTATGCCGGCAATAGCCTCATACATTTTGAGTTTACTGAAACCCTTGATTGCATCATTTTCTCTTGTGTTTGATTGAATCTTGTATTGTTTTATAAATCGTTTGTAGCCTAAATATACAGTGTTCCTAAAGTCTACAGTAGTATACAGTAATATCCTTCACATTCACTCACTACTCAATTGCTGACTCACGCAGTACCACTTACTGTCTCACATGCTCCATTCATGGTAGGTGCCCTATACAGGGGTACCACTATCATTTATACTGTATTTTTGCTCTACCTTTCCTATGTTTAAATATATTTAGATACACAAATACTAACCATTATATTATAATTGCCTACAGTGTTCAGAACAGTAACATGCTGTACAAGTTTATACCCCAGGAGCAATAGGCTACATCATATAGCCCAGGTGTGTAGTAGGCTATACCATCTAGGTTTGTGAAAGTACACCACCCTGTGATTTTCACACAACAAAATCAAGTAAGGACACATTTTCCAGAATGTACCCCTATTGTCAAGCAGTGCATGACTATGTGTGTGTGTGTGTGTGTGTGTGTGTGTGTGTGTGTGTGTGTGTGTAAAGGATGAAGTCTTTGGATTTAAATACAGTGTAATCAACCTAAAAAGCAGGTGGAGACTCAGTATGGTGAACAATTTATTTCTAGTTTAATTCTAAGGATTTTCTTCCCTGTATTTTAAATAACAATAGTACAGAAGCAGGTGGGAAGATTCCCCCCATATACACAGACACAGACAGATGTAAGTGTAAACACTATAGTATTACAGGTTGGAGAATAAAAGTCAAGCAAAAGGTTTGCAGAAAAGGAAGCTAGGTAGTTACTTTCATCTGGATTTTTTACTAATAAATCTTGGTGAGAATACTCACTCTGTCCTACAAGAGTCCTCTGTGTGACAGGCCTCAAGATTTTATTTTGGTGCAAAAGGTTATAGAGGGAAAAAAAATCTACCTATCATCTATCTATCTATGTATTATGTAACTATCTATCTATCTATCTATCTATCTATCTATCTATCTATCTATCATCTATCTATTTATCTATCATCTATCCTCTCTCCGCTATATGGCCTTATATGTTTGAAAATACTCCCATTTATTTAATTGCTTAGATTTCTAGAAATGCAATTGGAAATTTGATATAATGTTTCTTCAGAATTTTAAGGCATCGTTTGTGCCAAATTTCTTAGATACTATTGAGCAACTCGGTAGCATTCCACATACTTAAAAAGATAAAAGTTTTCGCCTCTGCCTGGAAGCTTTTATGAACTCATCATTAAACGTGGTATTCTGACATTTCAAGATGGTAAGTCTTTCTGTGATTTGTGCCCTAGTTATTTTGATGGCAATTAACTGAGCTCTTGCATTCTGCAAATCATTGCAGAAAAATTTTGTAAAAATTTAATTTTAAGAGCCTAGATAATTTTAAGAGCCTAGATAGCTCTCAATAAATACTAATTTTTGCCCTTATTCCAATTTATAGTCATTCCATGTAGGAATTAAATTGTAATCATACAAGTAGCAAATTCTAACCCCTGATCCAGGGCCACAAGTTGTTGATCCCTTTTAATATGCAAATCACAATAAACATTTTATCAATAATCTATATATCAGTGTGAGACAGTTTCACATATTTCTTTTTAAGTAATTTTGTGTATGGAAATAAGAATACAGAGCTAAGCTGGATTGAGAAGTTTCTACAAAATATAAAATAAAGGTAGCCTGCAGGAAGGACCAAATGGAGAAAAAGTCAGATATTCCATCTTATTACTGTTTGGCCTGGGATAATACTTTGGCTTCTTAAAATGCCCACTGTATTTTTAAATTGGTAAATATAGCATAATTTGCTACAGGTATAACCACTGGCGAAATCTAATGCTTTATAAAATTACTTATGAATTAAGATAAACTTTTCATTCAAAAGAGGTCTAATTCTGCATGCAAAGATTTAAGTGTTTAGACCAAGAATAGAAACCTAATTGAATTAAAATATTATTTGGCAATTAAGAAAACATACATATTTAGACCTTTATAGTGGTGAGTTACAAAGAGAAGAGTTGGATCTGAATTGGCATTTCTTACTTGCCAGAAACCTTATTTTTCAAGTCTTTGCAAATGTAAGTAACTTTCCCATCAGATAAAAAATAACATGTATGAAGATGAAACACTCAGCACAAAAGTGTATTCATACATTATTCATATGGAAAAGTTGAGAAGTACAGGATGGCAGTGAATTTTGTAGGATATACAAAATACATTTTCTTTCATATCCCATAACTAGTCATATTGATATGGAGAGTAATATATAAATAAATAAAATTATATACACCTCCCAAACTATTATATTGTAATAAGATAATAATATATTGGAATTTTTTTGCACCTTACTCCTATAATACCCAAGGGATTTTCACATCGATTATCTAATTTGTTTACCCAACATTCCTGTAAGGTGGGAGCAGTTATCAGACTGACATCTTTTTCAGAGGTAGTATTTTTTGAAGCTTCGCTTTTAGCTACAGTATGGCTCATTCAACGACAGAAGGCAGTTTTAGGGGAAATTGTAGATATACCACTGTGGATACCATCTGCTCAAAATATTCTCCACAACACAACATATTCATCAGCATCGTCTACTATGTAAGTTGGTTGCAGAGCTCTCTTTAAGTTTCTTATCACACAATTGTATAACAGCTCCCTCAAAGCCCCCCAAAATCTGAACAAATCTGATTAAGCCTGTGGACAGTAAGTAACAATAACAAAAATTTACCCTGAGAATGAAAGGGGTGGAAATAAAACCACTTCAGTACAGTTCCTGATATTCACAAGGATTTCTATAAAATGCACAGATTTCAATATACCACACTGAAGAATAGGGCCTTTGTTCTTTGTTTTCCAGATGGAAAAGAAAACTGACGGCTTTGCAAGATCTTTCGGTGAGACACTTCTGACAAGTGATCAAATCATTGAACACTTCTTCCTGAAAAATAATGTTCAGATGTAGCCTAAGTATACGCCCTGTGACAAGCCTGAACATCCTTTCCTCTGTGTTGACATTCATTCTAATAATAGAAAATGTAGACAGAATACCTGACACCCCCACTACACTGAAAAAGACTCTGACTTCATGTCTTTGACATAAAATTCTTATTAATGGAAATATTCTCATTGTTTAAAAGTGATTTTGAAGCTGCCTTTTTACTTTTGATTATTTTTTACCAAAACATAAGGAATGTGGTAGATAAGAACATCATGTAACTGAAGAAATAATGGTATTGCTCAATAAACTGTAAACGCTGCCTAGTGAGATGATGGCCTCTCCTGATA
>NW_017732185.1:0-2438 GCF_001890085.2 Hipposideros armiger | reverse complement strand
GGTAAAATAAATTTTACCAAAGACTTGGCCAAGTCAAAAGGCAATTCTAAAAGCGTTCTGTGATTAAGTAATGTGAGTAAATTAAATACTGTTAATCTAATAGGAGATGCAAAGATGGTTTTCATATAGAATTTGGTGCTGGAGTAGTTACAACTTTGGAGATCTAAGCTCTCTGGGGCAAAACAAGAAAATTTAAGATTAATCTACTTGGAATTAACAACAATTGACTAGAGAGATAACTGATTTATATGCTTTTAATTTTTACACATTTCCTATTATTATACATTATTCCTATCTGATATAGAGAATGTTGGTTAAGGTTTGCTGATGTTTTTAATGAAGAATTTGTGGTTTTAAGCAGAGTGTGAATTCTAATTTAATAATATTTTAAAAGTGAATGAGATTTTTTATCTTTTCTTTAAATATGTCTATCTTATGTCCTGGCAATGTAACCCACTGTTCTGTACTTCAGAAAGTGCTAAATGATTCCTAAAACATTTTAAAAGAGAGCCCTCATTGACCCTATTTCAGTAGAACAGCTCATAGAACAAATATACCACATGATAAAGATTTACTGAGTATGGAAAAAGTCAATTAGAAGAACAAAAGTCCTGACAATCTCATCATTTCAAAACTGAAGCTATATACATTGTCAGAGGGGTAACAGATTATTGGGGGGCTATCACTTTGTGAGGGATGTAAATATCTATTATATTGCTTTGTACACCTGAAACTAAATAAAAAATTAAAATAAAATTGGCACCAAGCTAGGAAATACAACACAACAAAACAAACAACAAAACAAAAATCTGAAGGAACCAGGCTACATTAAAGCAAAGACTAAGGCTTGGCCTGAACCAAATTCTTGGTTCACAAAACAAGCTGTCTTCTTAGATTGGAAGAGGTAGATTATGAATGTGTAAAGTTAATTTTCACACAGAGGGCAACGTTGTATAGCTGATTGTGGATCTAATATTGAGGCTGTTCTTCTATCAATTTCTCTCTGACTTTGAGATTCTAGATACTTCTGAGTATCACTGATAATAGAGTGCTTGGAAAAGTATACCTAGAAAAAGACTTTAGATAAAAAAATAATAGCCCAAGTGACAAAAGTACATTTATTTGGATCATTTAATATAGTTATAGAGTCAGCCTGGATAATGCAGTAAAAAAAAAAGAAAATAAAAACATATATATGGCTGAATAATTTAACTTTTACTTTCTATTTTCATTTTAAAAGATACAATCACAAACCTTTCTTACTGTGTTCTGTTAGGAAATCTACTGGTATGGTGTTAAGCTGTCAGAGAAAGAGAAATGTTGGCAAACAATCAATTGGCATATGTAAACAGAAATCCTGGCTCTGATCTTAAGGACAGATATTTATCAATTTGGAGAAATAGTTTTGTATACCACTGGGTAGGTTTTATTTATTATTTATTTATTTATGTATTTATAAATATATGCTATGGCTGTAAGTCAAATGTTTAATTGTTACTTGTTAGGGCAACTAAAATTAACTGTTCATTTTTCTGAGAGTGTAGACTAGAATGCCTGGAGTTTTCCTTAATACATACCTAAAAATTCAATATGTAGCATATAAAATCAATTACAGCATTAAAATAACAAGTTAACAAAATGCATAATAAAATAGCCTCTCGTGTTCAACTAAATATGTCCCTTCAGAGAATTTCCTGACTCTCTGTGGAGAGTTATGCATCATGGGATTCCTTCACTACTATTTCAGTGCCTTTTCCCAAATACGCAGGAGCCTAATTTTGACCTGATGTAACCATCTTATAGATTGAACAACCAGAGCTTTAGCTCTATTGTTTAAAAATCACTTAGGAAAGAAAAAGACCTATTAAGAAACAGAAGCAAAACTTAAATCCAGGTTGTCTAACTTCTACTCTACTACTTTCCATAATGTTCTACGTATATTTCCTTCATAAACAGAAAATAGCTACTATTAAATTTAGGCAAACTATTGTCTTCCAAATGTAGGTAGTAACAGAGAAATAAATAACATCAGAGTAGTAAATTAACTAGGAAATATGGTTAAAAGGGAAATATAAATTGGTATAATATTTTAGAAGATAAGTTAACAATAGTTCTCTAATGAATTAAAAATTGTTATATAACTTTGACATAGACATTTACCTTTCAATAATTTACCATAGGATTAAAACCACATGTGTTTAGAAAAGTTTATGTACAGGGTGGTTTATAATTTACGATAGAAAATTCTATAGACAACCAAATTATATAATAAAAAACCATTAAATATACAATTATATAAAATGGTTTGCATATATAATTTGTATACTTATATAAAATAATGTATTTATAAAATAAAATAATGTATTCATAAAATAAAATATTATGGACACTAAAAATCATGTTTTAAGCTCATATTTGGTGGTATAAGAAAATAAGTT
>NW_017732184.1:723593-726205 GCF_001890085.2 Hipposideros armiger | reverse complement strand
TAGAATTTGAAATTTCCTGACTATAAACAAGAAATAAAATAATTTTACATACAGATAATTAATGGTGTTCTACTATCAATTGCCACATTAACAACATAATCCAAAATTAGTGACATAAAACAATTTTAATTTATTATGCTCATAGATTCCTTGGGCCAGGTGTATGGACAGGACACAGTCGAGATGGCTTGTTTCTGCTCTGATACCTCAGCTGCAAAGATCAAATGTATAGAGTTACACACCTAATGGGAGGGAGCCCAGAATTACCTAGAGGTTTCTTCACTCCTCCAGTCTAGGACTTGAGCAGGAAAGAGCGTGAAGGCTGAACTCAGCTGGGACTTTTCACGAGAACATTTTTTTATGGATTGTCAACATGACTTAGGCTTCTCACACCATGGCAGCTGGGTTTTGAGAGGGAACATACTAAAGAGAGTTTGTAGAGAGCAATTATTCCAAAAGAACCAGGCAAAAGCTGCATAGCCGTCTTTGACCAAGCCTCAGACAGAAGTCACGAAATGTCATTCACACTACAATACACTAATTTTGTAAGAAATCACAGGCCCACACATTCAAAGAAAGGGGCATAGACTCCAAGTCTCACCTGGAGTGAAGTCTACAATTTGTCATAATTAAAAAAACCAAACAAAAAATAAAAGTAAAAAATAAATAAAAAAGGTAAGAATTAGACTTACGATATTTACCAAGTTCCCTTCCAGTTGCAAACTTCTAAGATTTGATGGTTAGTGTATGCAAAGTATTTTACTCTCTGATTATTACCTGAACGCTTCTCTGAAAAAGAATAGAAAAACAAGTTGACTAGCATCAAAACCAAGAGTCTACTGATTCAAATGTTTCAGTCATGTCTGGTGATTCCTGAGCACCGACACATCACTTCAACAGCACCGCCAGCTATCAGGGAGTAGAATTGTAAATGGAAATCCCGCCAACAGGCCCACAAGCAGATTCTTCACTTGCTTACCTGTTGACTCTGTCTCTTTAAATTTCAGGCTACTTTATTAGAAGTTTTACCTCTAGTCAAAAGCCACCTTCTCATAAATACATTTCAGTGATTCAGTGCCCTGATTCTAGAACATTATATGACATTGACTTATATNAAAAGAAGGAAATCCGGCCATTTATGACAACATGAATTAACCTGAAGGGCATTATGCTAAGTGAAATGAGCCAGACACAGAAAAACAAATGCTGTATGGTATCACTTATATGTGGAATCTTAAATAAATAATTTTTAAAATCTAACTCATAGAAACAGACAGTAGAATGGTGGTTGCCAGAGGCTGGGAGGTAGGGGAAAAGAGGAGATGTTGGTCAAAGGGTGCAAACTTTCAGTTACAAGATGAATAAGTTCAGAAGATCTCATGTACAGCATGGTGACTATAGTGAATAATAACGTATGGTATACTTGAAATTTGCTGATAGATCTCAAGTGTTCTCAACCAAAAAAATAAAAAAGGTAATGGTGAGGTGATGGATGTGTGAACTAACTTGAGTATGGTAATCATTTCACAATATATATGTATATCAAATCATCACATTGTAATTTAAATATATACAATTTTAATTACAATTATATCTCAATAAAGCTGGGAAAAAACAATAAAATAAATTAAGGTATTGAAAAAAGAAAAATTGGTTTATACAATTAACGAATGAACAAATGAACTAAAGAATTAGCAAAAGGAAACTATTTAACTTCTTTTGTTTGCTTGTTTGTTTTAGATAAGCCTTACTTTATTGGTTCTTTTAAGAGCTAAGAGAAGGAAATTTGAGGATATCAAGGGATGGGATTCAATCAAACTTTTTTGCTGATGCTTCTTTGATGACCACTGAAAATTGTATTATACAACACTTAGATATTACGCACAAACTTTTAGCAATCTGCTGATGAAAATTTTAATAGTAATTTGGTAATATTTATGAAAGTTTGCAAACTCTCAGTTGTTTTAACCCTTCAAACTCACATTGGAAAACCTACTCTGCAGAAATTAAAGCATCAATATTTATGAATGTGTAAAACTAGGCTTTTTATTTAGCATTCTCTAAAGGGACAAAAAACTAACAAACATAAATAAACATTTTTTGAAGAAACTGTGTTATACCCAATATTAAGGAATATAATGCATCTATGAAAAAAACAAATAAAAACACATATTAGATACCCCTAATACATTAGCAAATTTGTAGAACTCAAAAAGTTAAGCATACTCATACCAAAAAAAATGCCAACTATTCCCACCATTTATTAAATTTAAATACAGTTCCATCAGGCAGTGACCAGATATCACAGGGCTTCCCAGCACAGTCAGAAGAATGTGTGTAAATCTGCTTTTCTTCGCCATATTTTCATCAGAGCTCTTTTCATCTCACTGTTTCGCAAGCTGTAGATCAGTGGATTCAGCAGAGGTGTAAGAAGTGAGTAAGACAATGACATCAGTTTCTTGGTTTCTGGGGAGTAGCCAGATTTGGGCTGTAAATAAGTCATACTGGCCGTGCCATAGAAGAGGGTAACAGATGTGAGATGGGAGGCACAAGTGGAGAAGGCCTTTTGCCTCCCGGTGGTTGATGGCATCTTCAGGATGGCAAAGAGAATT
>NW_017732184.1:719220-721828 GCF_001890085.2 Hipposideros armiger | reverse complement strand
ATATAAACTCCAGAAATTAAAGATTTTGTTTTGTCTTTTGCTATATTCACAATGTCTACAACAGTCCCTGGTCCATAATAGATGCTAAGCCAATATTTGGTAAATAAGGAATAAAAAATGAGGAGAATCTACTATACCTTTAAGGAATAGAGTATCTTTTAAAAAGTGAAACCAGCACACAACACTTTTGAGAAGCAGAAGTAATAACAAGTGCTTTAGACATTTCAAGTGAGGAAAGATTCCTTCCGAATGGGGAGGGAGGGTGAACAACCATAAGTATATGGTGTCATCCATGAAGTTATATTAGGTGGAAGGAGAAAGGTGGAAGGAGGGATGACTTACTCAGGTCAAAGGTATTCGGTGACACCTTAGCGTGACAGTGGAGGCCTGCCATCCTTTGTGATGTTTTGAAAACTAGCAAACACACTGTGGGAGATGAGAAACCCAGGAGACCACAGTAAGGACAGGTGAACTGAAGAAGTTTAATATTGTCTTGAATGCAGATCACCATAGGACATTAGCAGAGAGAAGGGAAGTTGGTATATTTCTGAGTTTGACCATAATCATTCATTAAAATTAAATGTGTATATTAACCATAATAGTTATATTTTGAATTTCAAAAAATCACCTAAAATTAGTAAAATGTAGTCAGAGAATCAAACATTTAAAACCCATTTCTAATGGGGAGAAAGAATAATGTATATTCAGTTGCAAATATTTAAAAGTAGATTTTGAAAATTAGAAAATTTAGACTATCATATAAATAAAGTAGAAAACTTTTTAGCACTGATTGTAAGCATGTTATGGAATAGAACATCTGTGAGTGGTGAAGAGCAACGGACCACAGATGCTCCATGTTATCTCTATAACTTAGAGACCCTAATGCTCTCTTGGATAACTCACTGATATAAAATATTTAGGCAGATCACTCCCTTCTCTAGGTTTCATCTTTGCAATTGAAAAGGGTAGGGAATCTAGGCCTCCTGCCGTTCCCCAGCTGGTTCACTTTTACCTAGTGAATCATTGCTATTTTTGACTTTGTTTGTCCCAACTGCCTGCATTTTCATAAATCACAAACTTCTGTTGATTCTATCTTATAAATATCTATTTAATTTGTAATGTGTCTTCCATCTACACTGCCACTATTGTGTGAGATCGCTACTACCTTGTACCTCAATTATTAAAACAGTTTTCTAACTGGCCATTTCATCCTCAGACTTAACTCCTGAAATCCAGCATTCAAACAGAAACCACATAGATCTTTCTGAAAGATAAATATGATCAAAAGACGTAACAGCTTTACATAAGCAGCTTCTCATTAGCATAAACTTCAACTTCTCGTTTTGACTTGTAAGAACTTTCCTGATCTGAGGCCTACACTTCCAGTTTTGTTTCTGGCCACTCTTATTCTTAAGTTCTGTGATCCAGCTATGAAGCACTTACACTTGCCTGGATATACCACGTAAACTTATTTGCACATAATACTTTTTTGGACTAGAACACATTGAAGGGGTACAGAATATGCCACACCAAATTATGCCTCTTTGGCATACTGATTGTTTTTATCTGGTTATTTTTAAAAAACAGCAGACATAGGAGAAGATCTGAAAACTGAGTAGAAGTTACCTTTTTGTAAGACACATTTACATTTATAAGGAAAATCTTCATATGTGAGATTGTCTCCCTACCAGAAAAAGGATGACTCTAAATCTCTGAAAACTCGCAATGCAGAAGGTAATGACTCAAATCAGCATAACAACCTGAAACTTTGTTGACTGTGCTTTTCCTAATAACCTCCCCTAACTTCCCCCATCCAACATGTTTTGTCTTTAGCTGGAGATGGTATTTAAGGTGGAGATTTGGGCCATTTAAGGGAGCTACTTGGTTTTCCTGGGTCTCTTCCATGTATACAGGAGGCATACATATTATTAAACTTCTGTTTGTTTTACTCCTGTCAATCTCTCTTTTTTATTACAGGGGTGTATCAGGAAAGAACCTAGAAGGGTAGAGAAAAAAGTATTTTCCCTCCCCCACAATACACTTATGTGACTGATGAAGAAAAGAGAACATTAGTTGTATTCTGCTTGCATAGACAAGAAGTAAACGTAGAATTTGAAATTTCCTGACTATAAACAAGAAATAAAATAATTTTACATACAGATAATTAATGGTGTTCTACTATCAATTGCCACATTAACAACATAATCCAAAATTAGTGACATAAAACAATTTTAATTTATTATGCTCATAGATTCCTTGGGCCAGGTGTATGGACAGGACACAGTCGAGATGGCTTGTTTCTGCTCTGATACCTCAGCTGCAAAGATCAAATGTATAGAGTTACACACCTAATGGGAGGGAGCCCAGAATTACCTAGAGGTTTCTTCACTCCTCCAGTCTAGGACTTGAGCAGGAAAGAGCGTGAAGGCTGAACTCAGCTGGGACTTTTCACGAGAACATTTTTTTATGGATTGTCAACATGACTTAGGCTTCTCACACCATGGCAGCTGGGTTTTGAGAGGGAACATACTAAAGAGAGTTTGTAGAGAGCAATTATTCCAAAAGAACCAGGCAAAAGCTGCATAGCCGTCTTTGACCAAGCCTCAGA
>NW_017732184.1:668241-717560 GCF_001890085.2 Hipposideros armiger | reverse complement strand
TTAATCTCATAGACTATGTATGAGAATCAGGGACTCTCCTGATTTGGGCTCCATCCAAACTGGCTTGAACAATGTATAGGCAATTGGCTTGGTCCCAGCAGAGTGAAGAGATGAATGTCTCTGCAGGCATGGATTTGTCCAGATTCAGATGATGTGGCCAGAATGCTGGCTACCTTTGTCTGCTTCTCATCACTGCATTCCTCTCAAGTAGGTTTCACTCTCAAGGAAGTTCACCCCTCCTGGCAGCAATAAGGCTGCCAACAACCCTTAGGGATTCATTCTATCTAATCTGTGTCCAGCAGAAAATATACCAATTATCTTGAGGAAAAGCGATTCTCATTCACAGACTGCAGTCCAAGGGTCCCTCCCATATCATTCACCCTGGTGGGATTATACCTCATGCATCAACCAATCACATATACCGGGTGTGGGAAACGCTGCCTAGTATATCCTTTCCATGATTCATACCCCATAAAATCCCATGTGGGCTTCTAGCATACTGATCAGTGATGATAGTGCAGGTGATGTGTACTTTGTGAGAAGTCATCAAGATGTAGCGTCATGATTTATACACTTTCTTATATGTATATCAGACTTCAATGAAAAGGGTATAGAACATTTCAGATACATGCTAAAGGGGTAAAAAGGAAAGCAGTAATATTATTAATATCAAATTGGAATTCATGGCCAATAGTACTAAATTGATCAAACAAAAATCAAAATGTGGAAACATTAACACACCTTCCTCAATGATTGACAGACACAATAGACAACAAAGACATATAAGTAGGAATATTTTAATAATAAAATTTTGATTTAACACATGATGAGAGAGTAAGTATAAGATAGAAATAACACTTCTTATTCTGCTAACTCTATATTTTCTTCCCAAAATACTTACAGAATATCTACAAAAATTGATTATTTGTCAGAAAGAAAATGTTAATACATCCAAATACTTGGCAGCCATACATGTAACATACTTTGCAATAAAACTGCAAAACAACTACTAAATATAGAAAACAAATACTAAAGTCTTGAAATTTTTTTTTATATTCTGAAAATATCCATGTTAACAGGAAGTCAGAAATGAAATATAGACTTCTAATAAATACATTTTTAAATTAAGCTAAAATTTTTTCATTTATTAATGTGCCCAACCTGAACTTCTAGTCTTCTTCTAAAACCTGCTCCACCCTCTGCATGCCTCATCTCAGGTAATAGTGGCCTAACACTTCAGGTACACAGGCCAAAAGCTTAGGAGTCATCCTGGAATCCATTTTTCCTCCCAAACCGTATCAAATCCATAACCTATCAGTGGCTGTATCTTCAAAACGCAGTGTATCAAATCTAAATGTTCTTGCCTTTCCTAAAGCTCACACTAAAGGTCCAAGCTACTTTCTTCTCACAAATTGATAATTGCGATAGTCTCTGGACTTCTTTCTTTTTTTCTTTCCTTTGCTCAAAATACTTCAGTAGCACCCTATTTCATTCAGTGTGGAAGCCCAACTCATAAATACAGATTAAAGATCTGTCTGTTCCCCCGTTACTTTCTTGGCTCATCTTTAGTACATCCCCTTGTTCACGCCTATCCAGCCATGCAGCTTCCTTGCTATTTCTCAGATCCACCAGCTGCGTTCCCACCCCACAGCTCCTGCCTGTGCTTTTCCGTAATCATGGACTACTGCTCTCAAAAATGCTGACTCCCTTAGGTCCCTTTGCCCAAGTGACATCTTCTCCATGAGATCTTCCCAAATCAACTTATTTAAAATTGAACCCCAACTGCAACACTACTATCCTGATTTATTTTTCTCCACGGCACTCCTGGGCATAGATACATCTAAATCATAAGGATAGGGAAAGGTTAAAAATAAAAAGATGGAAAAATATATTCCAAAATGCTAATCAAAGGAAATTTGTATAACTATATTATTATCCAAAAAAGCAGACTTCAGAGCAAGAAACGTTACCAGAGATAAAGAAAGTCACTTCATAGTAAGAAAAGGTTCAATTCTCCAAGCAGACAACAATCCTGAACCTGCGCATATCCAATAATATGGCTGCAAAATATATCCATCATTCATTAACAGAATCACCAGGAAACTTCAGAGTATCAGTCATAGTGAGAGACTGTAACATACCCCTTTAAGTAATGGATAGAAGAAATAAATAGTTCAATAAGGATAAAGAAAATACATCACAACTAGTCTAGTACACATACAGAGAACACTGTATCAAAAACTGGAAGGAAAGCACATCCTTTTCAATCAGACAGAACGTTTTCAACTATCTGACAACATACTGGGTCGCGAAGTTCAGTGATAAAAGCTTTCAGGAGTAGTGACTCATAATCATTTAGCTGTGGCAGGAAATATACTGGCCAGTGCAGTGATTCAGGCACCAAATGTAGGAGAGGGTGAGGGTTGATAAATCAAAGGCTAATAGAATTATATAGTTACTGTATCGCATTGATCCCTGCAGGTAGATAACCCAAAGCTGAGTGCAGTCGAGCCAGAGAGTCCTTCAGCAGATCACAAGTATCCTCATCTCTTACAATAGCAAAGCAGAAAAAGCTGAAGATCGAATCCAGGGTTTAATAGCCAAAATGACTGAACTTCAAAGATAGATAATGCTTAATCAAGGAAGGTCTATTATGCCAGAGTTGGAAAAATTTAAGGACTTGACACATGGGATGGGAAGTATGGATGGATGTCTCCAGTGACTTACTCCCAAGACACCTCTAAACCTTCTGAAACTGCAGAAGTGGCCAATTCCCCACCACCACCACCACTAAGAACAGGAAAACTATATAAAAGTTACCACATTAAAAGCCACCTTCAGCTGCACCCCTGGACACCAGGCCTGTACATAAGGTTAAGTCACAACAAAGCCCAGCCAGGGACACACTGGGCCTGATGAGGAAAAAAGGTTATATGTTACAAAGCAGCCCAGAGCTCAAATATCAGCTGGGAAACTGCTGTGAGAAATAAAACTTAAGTAAAGGACGATGAAGAAAAGACAGAGTGTTCAGAGGAAGAACAATTGGGGAAGAGAAGATGAGGTGTGGGGGGCCCAGAACGGTAACCTTAAGGAAAGGACACTTTAAGGAGGTCTGATGAAAGAGTCAGAATCAGTCAGTTGAAAAATGGAGTGAAAACCATATCAGATGGAAAAAAGGGCATGTTTTGACAGCTCCGGGCCAGAATGGAATAGTGACTTCATAAAACTGAAAGCAGACCTTTCACCAGAAATGAGTACTAGGTGAGTGAATGAACGAGTGAGTGGGCAGAAGTGTGGCATGAAGTAGTACAATGTACAGGCAGGGCCAAATCCAGTAGGGCTCCACTGGCCACGTTACAGACATTTTTTATCCTAAATACAGTAAAAACCCTTTGAAATATTTAAAGCACAGGGAGACATCACAAGATTTACATTTTAAAAGTTCACTTTTTTCCTGTCCATGTTGATTGTGGTTGGAAATCTTAGTGTTACATTCAAAGACAGGAAAGCATGATTTTAAGTATCAGTCCTACTCACTGCCATGAGATTAAACTGGCATTGCCAGAATCGCTGCTGTTTAGAGGACAATCATAACAGGGTCCTTTTGGACGGGCTGTTTGTTCAAACTCATAACTATGGAGGATCACTGTGACTTTGAAATCATCACCTCTGCAGCCAAACCTTGAACCTTGCCATTCAACTTCTATTCCTCACCCGGGATGGAGACAGGTACAGTGTGGTTTCCAGGACCTCCCAAAGTCAGTGACCTTCCAATAAACTTTGAATTCCTCAAGGACAGAGACTATTTCCCCAGGGACAGTCATATTAGCAGTTATCCCTAACAAAAACTTGTTTAATCAGTGAATGCATAAACAAATGAGGTAAAGAACAAAAATCAAAAGGAAGCTGTATATTTGGTTTGAGATTTAGGCTTTGGGAAATTTTTTGCCCCTAAATGGCCCTATTTAATTGATGATCCCTCTAAGAGCCATGAGAAGGAAATTTCAGGACACCAAGAGACAGAATCTGATGAAAGGATTTCCAAATACCTGTTTAATGCCCCACTGAAAAGATTATACCATATTCAAATATTACTCAAACTGGTTTCAACCATTTGATGACAAAATGTCCTTTTGTGAAAATCCAATCAGTCTTGCATCTCCACTTCTCAGTGTTTGGCAGAAGCAGTAGTAATTGAAAGATTGTTTTTCCCACAGCAGAATGAAAATGGGAATAGTGTTTTACCCCTTTATTACCATCCCTGGAACAGAAACTAAGAGCAGTAGGAGCTCATGTATTATAGATTCAAAAAAAGGGCCCCTCTCTATTTATGAATAGCAGAATTAAAATAGGAGGCAAGCATGAAATGTTTGAAATGTTGCAAGATGAGAAATTATTCTGGGGAAGATCACACAGCTGATAATGTGACCTGAGGACCATAGAAGATGTGTACAAATAGTTAATCGCTTAGTTTCCCACAATTAAAATAAATGGATTGTCCTATGTTTATAAACAAAGTGTTGGGGGCATTTGGGAACTATTGGGTTGTCGGAAAAGTCATGACATATTTTTTCTGGTTTTCGTTGCAAAAATGCGTTATGACTTTTCCGAGAACCCAATACAAAGGGAAATTTAACAAAAGTATCTATAAACAATGGTCTATAAGTGAGAAAGATACTAAAAATATTAAGTGAAATTTCAGGGAAGCTCTCTGGTCACCAACATTCTGATGAATATCTGGAAAAATATCAAGAGAAATCCTGAATAATAATAACCTGTGTGAGTCCAAGAAATAAAACTAGTTTGGTCTCCCCAAAAATAACTGTTTAGTCATTCATGGACCAGATTTTAAATGCAAAAATAAAAATTTTATTTATTTGTAGGTCTCTTGATGACTTATCATGTTGGTAATGCAGAATGGACCTTCAGGTCTATCTGAAGGGGATACAATCATTTTGAAAAATAATTTGACAATAGTTATTAGAATTTATAAGCACATATACTTTTCGTCCCATTGGGCCAACTTTGATGAAGTTATCATACAGAAATAAAATATCAGTACATATGAACATATGAAGCTAGGTGTTTATTAAAGCTTTGTTTTAATGACAATAGTTCAATATTTATCTGGATCATCAAAATAGAGGAACTGATAAATAAATCATAGTATTATATGAAAACTTACTTATCTATGGAAAATGAATGACGACAGTATACTACCAAAAGGGAGGGAACCCTAATGTATTATTGAACTTGGAAAACTCAACAAATTAAACATGTTCATACCAAGAAATGCAGAATGTCTGGCTATTTATTAAATTTAAATAGAGTTCCATCAGGCAGTGACCAAATATCACACAGCTTCCCAGCACAGTCAGAAGAATGTGTGTAAATCTACTTTTCTTCGCCATATTTTCATCAGAGCTCTTTTCATCTCACTGTTTCGCAAGCTGTAGATCAGTGGATTCAGCAGAGGTGTAAGCAGCGTGTAAGCCAATGACATCAGTTTCTTGGTTTCTGGGGAGTAGCCAGATTTGGGCTGTAAATAAGTCATACTGGCCGTGCCATAGAAGAGGGCAACAGATGTGAGATGGGAGGCACAAGTGGAGAAGGCCTTTTGCCTCCCGGTGGTTGATGGCATCTTCAGGATGGCAAAGAGAATTCGAACGTAAGACAAGAGTATCAACAAGAAAGGAACCATAATAATCAAAATGGTGCCAGTGAATGCATAGATTTCAAACAAAAAGGTGTCTGCACATACAAGCTCTAAGACTGGGGGCGTCTCACAAAAGAGATGATTAATTTCACTGGGGCCACAAAAGGGAAAACTAAAAACCCATGTGGCCTGCAAAGTAGCTACTATGACCCCTGAGATCCATGAGAACATTACCAATTTCACAAAAACCATTTTGTTCATAACCATTGGGTAGCTCAGAGGATGGCAGATTGCAGCAAATCGGTCATATGCCATTGCCCCCAGGAGAAAACATTCAGTCCCACCAAAAAGAAGAAGGAAATACATCTGTGCAAAACAGCCTGCAAAAGTAATTGACGTTTTCTCAGTTGAGAGGACCACCAGCACTTCAGGCATAACGACTGTGCTGAAACTCACATCCACCACAGACAAGTTCAAGAGAAACAGGTACATGGGAACATGGAGGCTCTGTTCCAGGGAGATGATGACTATAATAATGGCATTCCCTATCAGAGTCACCAGATAAATAATCAGGAAAACCCCAAAGAGCTTCTCTTGGAGTTCAGGAAAGTGAGAAAAACCCAAGAGGATGAATTCAACCACAGAGCTTTGGTTTTGCCTTTTCATTTCAGTAGTGGAGCGTATATTGTCTTTATGGACATTGTATGTTAATTGCGAAGTCACCATCCAATAGCTGAGAGTTCGAGTCTGAAATTCTTGGCAGAAGATGAAATGATGAGCTCATTTTGACAGATCTTTAAGTTGGCAGTTTAGAGAATGGTCAATATATTGGAATAGTAAATCTTTCAAATACAGATGAAGAAGTGAAGAATTTGAGCTCAGGTCTTGTTTTTAAGGGTACAAAATAACAGCAGATAGTTTCTGGCTACTTTTTTGCTAGGTTGAAAATCCTATTTTTAAAACATACACAGATATTATATTATTTAGAATCCATTGTCCATTACATTGATATGTACATTATTTTAAACTATATGTTTATATATGAATTTTCAAATAAACAAATAGCAAAAATTCGGAAACAATTATAATGTATAATTAAAAATTAAAAAAATTTTATGAATATTTATTATAAATGCCAGAATTCACATGCATTTATATTACTTTGTTAAAAATGAAATATATGACTTTTATACCCAGAAAAATACAGAAACACTCAAAAGGAGTTGAATTTTAGATGCACTTATCTCAATCAACATAAGTAAATTGCTTCAAGCATACTGATTTCTGATTAGAGTGGATCTGACTAATTATATGAAATTTACCTGAATGAGAAACTGTAGAGGTCAGTTCTCTGTGGTCATCTTTGTGACCATAAAGTGGTTTTCGGGGCTATAGAAAATACCATTTTTGGTTATTTTATTAACTGTGCTTTAAACAGTTTCCCTCTTTCTCTCTCACACACACTAGGAAGTTTATTTAACCATTAACTATTCAAGAACACTGGTTGAGCACCTACCATGTGGGTGCCTGTGTCCCCTTGGAGATACATTTGAGCCATAAACTCAGCAAAGAGGTCTTCCCTAACCACACAGTGTAAAATAGCAACCCTTACCCCCTACCTCAGCATCCTCTGACTCCCATCTCCCTGGTTTATTTTTGCCATTACACTCATCACCAACTGAAATAATGCGTGTGATTTTGGTTTTATGCTTATTGTCTAACTCCCCCTTCTGGAATGTAAGCTCCAGAAGAACAGGAACTTTGCTGTAGTCTCCGTGCCTAAAACAGATAATAAATGACATAACAGATGCTAAACCAACATTTATTGAATAAATAGAGAAATATTAAAATTAGGAAAACCCAGACTCTGCCCTTAAGAAATATAGTGTCTGAAGAAAAAAAAAATAAAGCACAAGAGAACCAAGGGCCCCAGAATTAATCTATGGCTTTTGTAGAATTTTGAGGCCCCTTGTGGGGTTGGAAATATCATTAGATTGAGGAACCAGGCTCTCATCCTGACTCTGCCACCACCTTCAAGATGAGTGTCTCCCTCTCCCTGCACTTAGGTTCCCCCATATGGTTGGTAACAGGATAATAACCCTGGACATTTCTTCTGGCTCTGACATGGGTGTTTCTCTGATTTGTTCATAGAGAACTGCAAGCTGCCGGGCTGCCCCTCCATTCATATGACGGCCAGGCTGACGGGGGCCTGGGAGAGTGGTGGGCAGCCACATAGGAGGCAGACATGCTGCCTGAGTCCTTGGGGCCAGCCAATCCCAAGCAGAGCTGACCACCTTCCTCCCAGTCCAGATGCTCTTCCAAAGCCTCTCTCTGGGCAGAACACCTCATTTCTCTCCCCTTCTCCTCCCCAGTCACCCAGACCGACTCTTCCCTGTCCATAACATCCTTTTCGTTGTTAGGCCCATGGATCTTTAAAATCGAGTCCCTTTGGCCTCAGAAAGTTCATCTCAACTGACACTGCTGTGGTTCACTGCCTCTTTTCCTGCCCCTCAGCCTCCCTTCATCATTAAATGGTCTCCTGACTGGCTTCTCCAATCTATTCCTCATACCTCTGCAAAATAATATCATCCTCCCTCCCAGAACCTTCAGGGTCCGCTCTTATCTGTGCAATAAAATGCCCACTTCTCAGGCTGTCATTTAAGGGAAACCAGAGTGGGAACAAGTGCTCTAGAAATTTACAGAGGGAAAAATTACTTCTGAATGGAGAGGGAGAGGAAACAACCACAATCACAGGATGTCCTGGCTAGAAAGGAGGAAGGCATAGGAGGAAGGCTGACTTGATCAAATTAAAGGTATTTGATGACATTTAGCACCTGAATGGAGGCCTACTGGTCTTTGTATGATGCTTGAAAACCAGCAGAATGTCACTGTGGGACATGAGGAGCTAGGAGGAGAGAAGGGCAAGCACGCTGCAGACATGTAATGTCTTGAGCTCAGATCATCAGGACATTAGCAGAGAGTAAAAGGCAAGTTGATTTACTGACTTTGACCATAGCGATACATTAAAATCAAATGTCTGTATTAATTTTAATAATTATATTTTAGATATCAAAAAAAATCTCCTAAAATTAGTAAAGTATAGACTCTGCAGGAAAAAAAAAATTTAAGTTCCATTTCTAATAGGCAAAAGTGTATATTAAGTTTCAAGTATATAAAAACTTACTTTTAAAAATAAGATAATTTAGAGTATGCTATTAAAAATAGGCTCCAGGGAGGGCCAGCCGAGTGGCTTAGTTGATTAAGAGCTCACTCAAGAGTGCGAGCTCTGAGCAACAGGGTCGCCGGTTCGATTCCCGGCCCAAGCTGAGCTTCCACTGAGCTACCAACAGGTGGCAGGATGGCTCAGCTAAAAAAAGTTAAAAATAATAAAAAATAAAAATGGGGCTCCAGGGGGCTGATAAAGTTATGGAACAAATCTAAATTGCTGACTTCATGTGAGATTAAAAAAACAACAAAACAACAACACACCAAACATCTCTTCCCTTTAACATGAACTACACTAATGCTGACCTAATGCACTGACATGTGCTTCTGGCTCTAGTGGTAACTCTCTGTGTGACTTTGGGCAAATCACTCCCTCTTCTGGGTTTCATCCTTCTACTTGACCGGCCTTATTTCTGAACACCTCCCAGCCCAGCTACAAACCTCTATGAATTGATGATTTGTGCAAGCAAACTACTTCTAGTTCTAATCATTACCCAAATGATTGAATATGTGAATATGAAAGACAGAGTAGTTGGCATTCTTACCTGAGCACTGAGCTGTCACTTGATAGGCATCTCCAATTATCGATAAGAACTATAAATGGTAAACCCACTAACAGGTACATAAGCAGAACCAGACCTATTGACTGCCTCTAATTTTCATCCCGTTTGATCAGATGTTTCACTTCTTTAGTTAAAAAAGAAGTCTCCCATAAATACAATTCAGTGATTCAATGGACTGATTTTATAACATTATATGGCATTGAATTGTTTGCCTTGAGAGAATCCATCTCTGGAGAACCTACACTCAATTTATGTAGACTTTCCCATGTGGACATAAGAAAGCTCAACTGCACAAACTTGGAGCAACAATTTTTCAGGTTTCTACAGGGAATAAACACCTCTGCTCAAGAGACTCAATTCCACAGTGGCCTCCCCCATTAACTACCCTGGCGGTAACCCCGAGTGTGGCTCGGGGTTAATTTTCACTGCCAGAATTATTTTTAATAATTATTCATTATATTATAATTTATGATTTTGTGTTTCAAACTTTATCATACCTGGGATGCCTACTAGACTCTTGTTTGGACAGATTTAAGTGAGTAATTCCTAAGAATTACAGGCCTACAATATAAAACAACAAATTTCCATGCAAAACAATGCACCGCTTTGGGTACAAAATTACTGACATAATCAGACCACCAGGGAGGTTAAGAAATGAAAGCAGAGGCTGAGTGAAAGTTAGGAAATAGGCAGAGGGAAGAAAGGAGAAAAGGATGAGTGTGTGAGCAAAGGCAGGGTGATCTAGGTGGAAGGTCTGATTGCATGGGGTAGACAGCTTCTGCAATGGTAGGAAACACGTCGAGGCAAGTAGATGGAAGTTACTTTGTGGAAAGCCTAGATGTCAGTACCAAAATGTTTTATGTTTTCTAGTGGAAATATGGAAACACTGAAAATTTGGGGCGGGGGAAGTCATTCAGATTTTATAGTTGGAGCTTTTTAACATGCAGTCAAAAACATCTGGACTAGCTCTATGACTCTGAGCAAATATGTACCTTCTCTGGCTAAAATAATGTTATTAATCTCACAGGGTATGTGTAAGAACCAGGGGACTCCCGAGTTCCATCTGTACTGAACACTCAGTGAGACCATTGGCTCAGTCCCAGCAGAATGCAAGGATGAATGAGTCTGCAGGCGTGGCTCTATCCAGGACTCAGATGATGTAACCAGGACCTGGGTTCTTTTTCTCTGTTTCTCATTTCTGCTTTCCTAGAGTAGGTTCCATTCTCAAGAAAGCTTTCCCCTCCTACAGGCACTAAGGCTGCCAACAACACTTAGGGATACATTCTCTCTAATCTGTGTCTTGTGGGAAGCATACCAGTTATCCTGTGGGGAAAAAAGGTTCTCATTCCCAAAAACCAATCAAAGGACCCCTTTCCATATTGGTCACTGTAGTGAGATCACATACAAAACCATAAACCAGATCTTATGGCTGTGACTAGAATGGGAAATGCTGCCTCACGTGCATTATTCATGGTCCCTACCCTATAATTTGGGCTAACATCAATCTCAACTATGCATACCTAAAAAGATTTAATCAACAAATTCCCCAAGAGCAATGAAGGTATTGCTGGCAGGGGAAGGAGGCCAATGAATGAAGGTGAGTCAATATTCAGATGTCCCCATACATATGAGAAAGCACATTGTCTACATTAAATTATTTTACGAATACAAGGAGCAAGATAAAAGCTGAGACTCAATCAGATTAGTTGTTGTGGCAAGACAGGCTGAAAGGGCATATAGGGAGCCCCTCTCCCATTCCTTACATTCCTGGAGGTGCTGATCCTTTCTGACTCAACCTTAGGGGTATGGCAGTGTGACCTAGAAAGTATGGCCACAGCCATGGAACTCAGGCCTGGCCAGTCAGAGAAGTTCATCTTTCAGACCACAGAGATTGCTCAAGACTTAGCATGTACCCAGGGTCAGGTCAGAGCCCTCCCCCAACTTCCCTGCTACAGCTCTCAGTAAAGACTCTTTTCTTCCTTTGGAATTATTGACTGTAAGAATGGTTTAATTTAAAGTCCCTTATGGCCATCTTCTCTGATACATAAAGTTCACTTTCTGAAGAAAAAAAAAAAAAGAAGAGCAAAAGGTAACTATAAAAAGAATGACAGGAGAGTGAACACCCTGACGACATTGTTAAAAAGAGCCAGACATACTTAAAACTACAAGTCATTTTTTTTCTTTAAATGAATACAGTGAGTCATTTAATTGTTGCTTAAGATAGTTTGTATTGAATGTGAATCCTAAGTAAAATAATGTCTAAACCTCCATTGGATGTTGGATCCATTTTTTTTTTAATAGACCTCCTTGGCCCCATGAAAATCCAGCAATATGGCTGGGCACCTGTTTCATTGTTCCCAAATTCTGTATGATGTTTAGGAGTTGGTCTGCTGAGAGCATCCAAGCTCTTTAGGGGGCAACACAGCCTAGCTCGGTGGGTACTAACCAGCCTCTTCAATAATTCAGTACAAATTGCTCTTTAAATAAATACATGCACACACATACTGTTGCTTACATATTCTATATATACACACAATCTTTGTGTTCAACATTATATATATATATATATATATATATATATATATATATATAGTTATCAAATGTACCGCTGCCAAACTTCCTATGAGAAGAAGAGTTAATAATAATTGGTGTGGTGGTGTACCAAATTGACCACTCAGGTCTGAGTTCCCTTGGATTCATGTGTTGGCACGTCCAGCAGATAGCTGGGATTGGTATACATGGAATCAACTTGCGAAGAGCATAACAGCCATACCAATGTATGTGAAGCAAAAAGAGAAACGTCTGTAACTTTCCATGGGTCACTGAGAGTCCAAGGCAACATCAGCACCCTTGGCTCACTGAGGCCAGCAGTAACGGGGGGTAGGGGTAGGTTTGTGGTGCCAGCACTGAGTCTGAGGGCAGCTACAACTGTGGGCCGAGGTGTGGGAACCCAGCAATGAATGGGGCTCCTGACTGAACTTCAGTTTCTTCATCTATGAAACGAGGGTTGGGAACTGACCACACTTAGTCTGTAATTCCTTTTCCTCTTCTTTTCCACACAGAGGGAACCAAAGCAGAAAATGAGACCAGGAGTTAGCACTTGGAACTGACTCATCTTTCCAAAACCAAAAGTTAATGGTACAGCTGGGACCACAGTGGCATATTATTAGCAAAAAGGTAAGTCAAGTCACAGTAGAGCTTCTAAGACCAACGGTCTGTGACAAGCCATGGCTCATTTCCAACATGGAAATTCTAGAAGTTTCTAGAAAGATGGTAAGCTACCATTTATTGAAGCAGCAATTGACCACAAATATAGAGTCAAAGGGACATTCCATTATACCACAGTACAATACTTCCTTTCATTGTTGACGTTGATGTGGTTCACATTATCCAATCTTATAGAAAGAGCACAATCCACATTTTATTATATTAACTTTATTTTTCAGAAAAGAATCAAATGTCAGACATTTACACTTGGTTTTTGACATTAACATATAAGAGGAGCTGCTGAAATGAGACTCCACACTATAGGAAGTTACGAACAGCCTGGGGGTGCTAAATAACTGTACTTGAGCCACTGTTGACAAATATGGCTGTTTCTAAGGATTCATTCTACACGGCTTTTCCCCACATCCTATATGTTCAGTCTTCGGATCCTTTATCTGCTTCACTTTCCTGCTTGTCCCTCTGTCCTTCCACTCCTTCTAGTTCCCATTAGTTTAATCTGACATCTCCATTCCTTCCTACTGTGCCTTCCCCTCGCTGTCCTGTCCTTCCACCCCACCACCCTCCTTCAGCGCTAGTGTCCCCTTTTCTGTGCTTCCCATCCTACTGCTCCTGCCGTCCTTGTCTCTAGTTCTCTGACCCTCTGCCTTCTCCATTAGAGCCTCCATTTGTGTCCCTGCTCTATTACCTTTGTCCCCAATTGGACATTTTTGCTCCTCCTTCTGTCTATTACTCAAGCTGGTTTTCACAGAAAATGAGTTCCTGCTGCAGGATTTCTTTTCATTTGAATGTCCTATCTTAAGCTCTACATCACTCATCTGAACACTGTTTACCAGATTCTTTATTTTAGACTCATACAGGGAGAATTCCAAATCCCAGGTCCTCTTATGCTTTATAGAGTTCATTAGTTCTTTGAAATTCTTCAAATCCTGCCTTATCAAGGGGGAAATTTTGAAGCAGAACTTGAGCTCAAAGTTCGAGGAGCTCTCTTTTTTCGATATGTCCAATAAAAACTGCATACTGAGGGTCATCTCCTCACTCCCCTCCTGCTTCTTTTCATCCAGCAGCCTGTTCACTTCTTTGAGGGACTCTTCCCCTAGCTGTGCCTGGTCCTGTTTCACCAGGTAGGACATGGCGTGGAAAAATTCCTGGAAGCTAATGTGGCGGAAGCTGTAGAACTTCTTGATGTTGAGTCCCTCTTGGTAATCGATGCTGCTCAGGAAAGGGGCGAGGCTGGGCCCGTCTAAATTGTGCTTCCTGAGTTCAGCTTCTTCAAACAGGAACCTCTGGTGTTGGATCCCCTCAGCCGCCAGGGAGCACAGACCTTTCAGAACCTTGCGTCGGGTAAGCTCGGCGCAGCCTTCCTCGTCATTGGGCGGCAGGAAGGTGGCGACATAGGCCATGAAGATGTCCGTGCTGTTACTGGGAGTCTCGGCCACCACTCCGCCTCTCTCCATCTGCCCCTTCAGCCAGGAGCAGACCACCCAGCAAATGCCTGGAACCTGACACGCTTTGTAGAGAACATCATTTCCTAGTACAAAGTCAATGGCATTTCTGGTTTGCTCCTCATCTGTGAAGTAGGATCTGAAATACTTCTTCCTCTCATCGTCAGAGAAGCCTAGGATGTGGATGTGGCGCGGGTGTTTCAGCAAGGACTCCAGGTTCCGCAAAGCCAGGGGCCGAGTTGTGATGAGAAGAGAGGACGTGGGCAGCACCTCTCTCCTGATTAGGCGGTGCAGCATGTCCTCTATGGGAGTGGGTCCTGGCCTCGTCAGCCTCTCCGCATAGGACCTCTGCAGCTCATCGTAGCCGTCCAGGATGAACAGGAGCCTCTCTGGTTGCTGCCTCCGAATCTCTGCCACCGGCGCTTTATTGTCCCCACAACACCAGATGAGGAGCTGGTCCAGTGTGCTGCCCGGCAGCAGACCCACTTCTCTGCAGCTCACATAAAAGACATAATCAAACTGGCCTGGGTACAGGGCTCCAGTGGCCCAGTCCAGCACCATTTTTCTGACCAGTGTGGTCTTTCCAGTGCCAGCGGACCCCTGTATCACCACGGTGGGTGGGCCTTGGTCAGACCATTCCCTTGGATCAAATAGAGCCTCCACCATCAGCTCCTGCTCCAGCGTGGCGCTCCCCGGGCTGGGCTTGGCCACCAGGAGCAGTTGGTTGTATCCGTGTTTGACTCCCTCTCCTTGCAGCTCCTCTAGGCAGCGCACATGCTCTCGGTATGTTTCTCTGTAATCTGAGCCAGACAGTGGGTTATTAGGTGGTGAAATGCGAATAAAAAAGGACAAAATGGCCCTTTGAACTCTGGACTCTGCTCTTTAGTCTTCATCTTCTATGTTCTCTAAGTTGTGTCTCCCTAAAGGTTATAATTCTAACTTCATGGAGAGGGACCACTGTACATGTGTATGAGTGTGTGTATGTGTGTGTGTGTGTGGGGTGTACGCGCATGCACACATATGCATGTGTGAGGTTCATGTGCACATCTGTATAAAGTGGGCAAAGGTCTGTTTAGCATGTTGAATATCTGTGGGAAGGGAATGAATGCTTGTATCCACATGTGCTTGTGGAAGTGTCCTTATGGAAGCGTGTGTACCTTTGTGTAGAGAAGACATGCCAGTGTGCATCAGCAAGTATGTGTAAGAATATGTGTGTGCAAAAGTCTCTGTATGTGTGAATGTCCGAGTGTTCACGTGAACTGTCCCCATTTGAAATGACAAGAATGGAGAGGACAAAGGAAAGAGAAGCTGTAGGATGGTGAAGCCATAGGAGCCTGTTCTGAGTAAAGGTCAAGCCAGATGCTATAAAGAAACCAGCTTCTGAGCAGAAGCCACAACTCTGAGTCTATGGAACCTCCCATCTCTATGCCGGAGGAGCCCTAAGGCATGAAAGGAGCCAGTGGAGGGAGCACTGGCACCGACAGACCCCCCGTCCTCTTCAGCACCCCATGAGAAGGGATAGGAGGCCATTTAGGCTCCATGCCCACACCACCCTCTAGAGTGCCATCAGTCCACCAGTTCCTCAAGAGAGCAGGGCGCAGGGGCCAGCTGTCCTCTCTGAGAAGCTGCCGGAACTGCCTGCCGGGGAGCCGCTAGGAAAAGGTCTGACCCCCACGCCCTGTTGCCATCTCTCTGGTTAAGAGAAACCCCTTCACCAACACCACCCCCAATCTCTAAGCCCCTTTCTTTCAATACTCTCCCCTTCTCTGGTACTACATCTGAAGATGGGAGGGTGGGGGGCATTGCAGCCATAAGATGATACCCTAATCTTTCTATAAATAAACCCCTGCCCTGGGCCCATGCCCTTCACCCCACAGTTGTCAGTGTTCAGCTGGAGACCACTAGGACCGTCAGGCACTTGGGGCTCCCAGGCAAGGGCAGAGGGCAAGAGTGAAAGAAGGCATAAGAGACAGGCCATGGGAGTTTCTGGAAATGGCATGGGGGAGAGGGCCTCCCAGTGCCACCCTGACATCCCCTTGTCCCCTGCTGTACTCACCATTTAGACAAATGTGACTGAGCTGGTCCACGAGTTCTAACAAGTTCATGACCTTCAGGACTTTGATCACCACTTTCACAGCTTCATGTGCTCCGTACATCAGAATCAGCCGAGAAGCCAGGTCCACCCGACTCAGGCCCTCCAGCTCCCCTCGGGCCAGTCCCGGACACTTAAGCAGGGTTTTATCCCGTAAATGGAATTTTAATACCTTGAAGTTATAATCCTCAAGGTCACACAAGGCCCAGAGCAGTGCTTCCCGTGGGTTGTCGGTCAGGGCCATGGTATTTGTAGAGAAGGGTCAAGTTCAGACCTGTGACCTGGAGAATGAGGGATAAGAGGAAAGGAGAGGAGAGGTTCACTGCTGAGGAAACTGCAGCCTGGAGGTGACAGTGTGCCCTGCTTTCTGGGTGCTCGGCGAGCTGCTGAGCGCAAGGCAGGGAGTGATGGAATACATGGAAAGTTCCAAGAAAGGTAAGTGGATGAGACAGCAGGAAATATTCCTAGTCAGTCCCTGCTGTGCCTTTTTGTCAGTTGACATGTGTGTCTGTGTGGCAAATAGAAGTAAGGTATGTGGGTGTGTTGATCTCTATCTATCTCCTCCCTTCCTCCCACACATTGTTTATCAAGCCCTGTATGCCTCCTTAGACAGTTTGGGTTAAGAAAAAAATATTTGGCTGGGACTGCTGAAGTATGGCCAAAAGGTAAAAACCTATAGTCATCAGCCCATTGGCCTCACACATCAGCCTCATGGACTCATTCACACACGGGATTTCAAAGCTGGAAGTCTCCTCATTCAGATACAGAGACAAGTTCAAATCATGATTAAAGAAAAAGAAGGCTAACTTTGTGCTGGGTGATTTACATGCATTATCCCTTTTGATCATCACAGAAGCTGTCTTGGGGATCTCTCCAGATGAGAAATTTGACAGTCAGAGAAAACTGGTTTTCCAGAATTTCCCAGAGCTAGACCAGTGGGAATAGATGCAGGATTTAAATCCTGGTCAATGACCTAGGTAAACAGAGATGAAAAGCCAAAGACATAGTAGACAGGCAGCGAAACCAGGTAGTTGGGCTAAATGCTACCTGAAACTGGAAAGATGTGTGGAGACTGAAGCAGAAGAGAAAGGAGAGCAGGGTCTTAAGATATAGAACTAAAATATTGGCGGGGTGGCCATCCTCAGAAGAAGAAAAGCAACAACTGATAGAAAGATTTCGGAGTCCAGGATTATACCCGTGATCTAAAGCCAATGGGGAGTCAATCCACTTTGGTAGTAAAATGTCTGAGAGTCAGCAAATGTATTTGGGAATGGGGAAAGTGACTGAGGTTCAAATATTAGCATTTTGACTCCATATCAAAGGAGAGCGAAAAACTGTAAGAACATGTTCGGATACACGGACTTTGGCTGCAAGTCACAGAGCAGTTTGTAAACGGAGGCCAGTTGATGCAGGAACAATTTACAATAAAGCCTCAGGCTGCCCTGCGAATCTCTGCTGCTGTCAGAGCTCATTCAGGACAGAACAGGAGAAGACAGCACTAGAGCCTGCCAAGAAGATGTGCAGTCCAGGCTGTTCGGTCGGGTTAGGCCGGGAAAGCTGGAGGTGGGGCCAAGACGATGAGCTCCCTGCTGCAGGAGCCCAACAAACAAGGTCCTGGGAGCTGAGCTGAAACAAATCCCTTTTTCTGATCAGACAGCTTCCCAAGCCAGGCCTGGGTCTACTTAGCCCATACCGACTAGTTCACTCTCCTTGGTGATGCCGGTATTAAAAAGGCTGGGTGTGACCACCCAGACACGTACGCTCTGATACCCTCCAGGCCCTAGTACATGTGGGGATAGAACAGATGAAGAACCCCCAGAGTGTCAGAGAAAAACACCCACACATTCCATCGGACTATCAGTGGATGAACACCGATCACCAGAGGAGAACTTGACCTCACTCCTCCACATACTACAGTTGGAAAACAAGGGAGGAGCCAAAGGGATGAGCTCTTCTGTCACCAAGAGAAAAGGGGCCCAGCAGACCCTCCATCTCCCTCTCTAAAACGCCTGCCCTCTTCTACAACTTGACTCCAGGCCATGCTGGGGCTATTTGACTTGAGAGACAAAGGAATGGGGGCACTGTCACGACCACATCCTCAGCCATGGCATCCTTTCTCTAAGTTGTTGAAAACACTGGAGGATACGCTCCACCAAAGTAAAAAAGGAGGAAGTCAGGAGCAAAGCGAAGTCCTAGAAGGCTGGTCAGAGAGCCTGGAGACCAGGCTGCTCAGCAAGCCCTGACAGAGCAGAACGGGCTTCTCAGAAAGACTGTCTCCAGGGAAACAAAGGATTGACAGGTTAACGGATGCCCCTGGCCTTCAGGAAGATCCTACTGACAGGTTATTAGATGGTATGGGAAAAACTAACAGTACCAAGAAAACTAAACAAATGAAAGTAAAACAAGGAAATCACTAGCTCTAGAAAAAAAGTAACAAAGGAAAAACAAAAAAGAAAGTCAGAAGTTTACATAATAGTAAACCACAACACTCAGGCATGAATAATGTTTGCATAGAAATAATAATGTGAGCACTGAATATTGATCTAACTAAAATGTAAAATATAACCATACTGGAAGGATAGTCATGGAAAGAAAGCACTGGCATAGGAAGTCAGTAGATAATGCCTAAAATCAATGAATTAAAAGGTACTAGTGTACATGCATTTAAACGTGCAGAGATGCAAGAAAAAACAGCTTAAAATTTAAGGTAGTTACCTAGGGGAAGAGAGACTGAGGGTAGTGGGGGGAGGGGGGTGGAACATAAAATGACTGTATTTGGACCATAGGCTTTTTAATGCTAATTGACTTTTTAAACTATAAGCATGTGTCACTTGATAAAATAAAAGTTAACAATGAAAGGATAGGAGGTAAAGAAATGGAGTTATCACATATTGATGCAAAAAGAAGAAAAAAACATGTATAGACCAATATTTCAAGAAGCTTGGCGGCAAAAGGAATTGGAGATCCTGAGATGATGAGGAGTTAAGACAAGGTTTTGTTTGTTTTAACATGGGAGAGGGTGGCAAATGCTGACCAAAAAAAATAATAAATAAATAAATAAATAAAATTAAATTCAACAGGAAGGTCAAGTTAGAAATGCTGGAGAGAGAGAGACAAGTACTAGAGGAGAGAACTGAGTGTGGATTGGGATGGGATTCAAAGCCTTTGGCAGTAGGTGGAAGGAACATCCTCCATTCACACCTGAGGAAAGTGAGAGAGTTGTTTGGCAGAGTAAGGTAGGTGTGTAGGGTTTGTGGTCAGAAGATGAGGGTACAAAGGATGACTAAGAGCATTTCCTAAGAGTGAGAGGACTGGCTTAGGAGGGTTGTGAGGTGGCTGTTTGGAGCCTCTCTCCCAAGTACCTTTCCTCCCATTCCAGGGCCTCCAGTACCCATTGCTCAGCGAGTTCTCCCAGAGTCCAGGAAAACAGGCAGGAGTGGGAATTGGTCTCTCCCAGAGCCTTAACCAAACTGTGGCTAGAGACAGAAGCAAGACAGCAAAGAACCAAGCCCAAGAGACCAAGATGGGAAAATGGAGTGAGACACAGCCATGTAGACCGTGTGACAGAAGAAAGGAGTAAAGCCACTTACTGAGAAGGCCCTCAAGTCTGCCTCCCCTAGAAGGCTCCAGGTCTGGAGATCACAGGGCCAGGGACTGAGAGTCACACCTAAAGGAAGTAGAAACGATATGCAAAGGAACCAATTTTAATTGGAGGGTAGAGGCAGGAAATGAAATGAAGCCTCTCTCCCTGTTAACTCTGTCCTGGCTGTGGGCAGAACTGACAACTGGTATAATAGAGTTCCAAAAAGGGAAGAGGTGGAGACAAAAGAAACAGAGACCAAGGGTGGAAACAGTCAGAGAAGAGATACAAAGAGGTACAGGAGAGAAATGAGCAGACAAAACAAAGTCAAAGAGAGAAACAGAGACAGATAGATGAAGCGAGCTGATGGGTATCTCTCTCTCTCTCTCTCTCTCTCTCTCTCTCTCTCTCTCTCTCACACACACACACACACACACACACACACACACACATTTATACACTCACTCTATAATAAGGTTCAGCCTGCCTGCATCCCTCAGCATCCTGGATATACGAGTATGCACTCCCTTGTCCTGGCCAGTCAGCATCCCTAGGAAGACAATGCCAATGATCACTCTCATTCTGCCCCTGAGCTATGTGGCTGGAGAAAAATACAAAAGCTGACCAGATCCTTGAGGTCTCCAGGCTCAGCTGGGTCCTCCCATAATTGATCAATGCCTTTGATGGCTCAGTCTCAGCCATTCTTCCAAATACTGCCCATTGCTCCAAGGCTGAACCCCATCCATGCATTGCCATTCTCAGCAGATCACCTTGCCTCCACTTCCCTGGGAAAAACATCACTTGACAAGAGCTCCTGCAACTCCCTTCTCTCTCCAGTTGAAAGTGTCTCTGATTCTTCATCCATCCTTTTTCTCCTTACCTATCAGAGAGAAAGGTCTTTAGACCATAGATATAAAGGCAAAGTCCTGGGTGAAGAGGTGTCCACACCCAACTCAAATCAACATATGAATAGGCGGTTCCAAGGTTGTATATGGTTAGTTCTGGGCAGCAACACCTCTTCATGGGGGATGGTTCACTCCTCTGAATTTCTCCCCAAGGACCGATCTCAGGGCACCACCCTGAGCTAAGGCAGACCTCCATGTGGCATCCATAAAGGAGGCCATACCCCAGGGCAGCCTCTCCAACATGTCCCTCATCCTGCCCAAGACCATCCCTCTCATCCAGGCTTCTCCATTTGGGTCCCCCTTCCTGCTTTGTTTTATTAGAAAGCTTCCCTTGCTCAAACTTGTATAGTCAATCTTTCTCTCTCCTCGAGATTCTTACTCTTAGTTTAAAATATTCTTAAAGCTCTTCTAGCCTAAACTGTCCCCCTTTCTGCAGCTACTGCCTTAAATGCCTCTTTTCCTTCGCAGCCATTTCCTTGAGAGAGTAGCCAGCACTCAGTGCCATCAATTCAAACTGATCGTTCTCTCATCCCTGAATTCTGGTTTCCAAGCCCACCCCACCCTCAATTTCACTGACAGTGCTCTACTCCTAAAGATCCAGGTCATCAAACCCAAGAGTCATTTTTCAATCCTCTGATAAGCTGTTCACCTGTGTTTGAGGGAATTAAAAACATATATATATATATATGTCTACCAGAGCACTGACAGGAGTAGGATTTTGTGAATTTTAATTATAGGAGGTAAGTCCAAGGAGAAAGCAGTTCTTGGACATAAGAATTGGGGCTAAGAAGCCCAAAATCACCCACCCACCTTGACAGCTGGATGCTGGGACTTGACCTAATTAAGGGAGTTGATAGGTTTCCTGACAGGCAGCTGTTATCACCCCCATTAGACACAAGGAAACTGAGGCTCAGAAAAAATTATAGATTGCCCAGAAACACAGTGAGTTAGGATCAGAGCTCCTTCCATCACAAGATAATGATAATAGCTACCAAATAATAATAATAATAATAATAATAATAATAATAATAATAATACATCTCAATAGTGATCCATCCAAAAATGAACTTGGGATCTTTTCCCAAAAACCTGCTGCACTTGTCCTTTTCACTATCTCAATTATTGACAACTTCTTCATACTAGTTGCTCAGCACAAAAAAAAAAAAACTGGAGTCATCCTTGACTTTCTCTTTCACACCTCACATACAATTTCTCAGAAAATCCTGTTTTTTGTCTCTACCTTTAAAATATACCTGTAATCTGCCCACTTCTCACCACTTGCACTGCTACTGGTTTGGTGCCAACCACCATCACCTCTCACTTAGATTAATTGGTAATTTCCTACCATGTCTCTGCTCTTTCACCTCCCTCTCCCCAGGAACCGCACCCCCTATTGTATTTTTCTCAAAGCAGCCATAGTGATCCTTTTAAAACTAAGACAGATCGTGACCCTCCCCTGGCTCAAAACTTGGCAACGGTTCCCCATCTCATTCAGACTAAAAATGAAAGTCCTTACTTTAACGATCTGCTCTTCAACCCCTATTTAGAGGCCCATTTTCTGATGCTCCTGGCCTCGATCTTAACACTCCAGCTGCCAAGTAGCCTCCTCAAAACACCAGGCCCACTCCTGCCTTCAGCCCTTTGCACTAGCTGTTCCCTCTGCCTGGAGACTCTTTTCCCCTCACACCCCATAATGGCCAGCTCATTGGCCTTTTTCAAGCCCACTCAAATCTCACGTTCTAATTGTGATCTACCCTAACTCCTCACAACTCCTGATTACCCTTTACTCTCTGCTACTTTTTCCTTTTTCTTGGAACTTGCTACCTTCTAACATCACATAATATACTTATTTGTCTCTCCCCACTTGACTGTAAACTTTTCAAGGACAACGATCTTTGTTTTGTTCACTGATAAATTCCTTTAAAAAGCGTTCTGGCACATATTTCATTTGTTTAATGAATAAACTACCGTACTGACACCTAACGACGCTGTCAATAACAAAGCCCTTTATACTAAGGCACTTTGACAGCATTATCCCATTGAAGTCTGAAAACACGATTTGTGACACTTGTGCAGCTTTCCGGCTCCATCTGGCGGCAACTATGCAGACTGAGCCGCTTCTCTTCTCCCAGCGCGGTCCCAAGTTTATTCGGAACCATTTAGCTCGGTCTCACTGAGTGCGCCTCCGACCGAGATCAAAGAGCACAAACTCAGAGCAGGAAATTGTAGGGCCGTGAGAAGCATCATCAGTAACCAATGGGCACAAAAGATCTTGTTCACGTGGTGCATATGCAGCCTATGGTGCTCCTAATGTTTCCAAGCTCCGTCCTTTCCACTTCACGCTCTTTCTCTCTCGACAAGATGGCCTCACCGGCGGTACCGGCGACCGCTCCTGCCGCCTCTCCAGCCCCAGCCACGGCTGCAGCCCCAGCCTCAGCCCCGGCCCCGGCCCCAACCTCAGCTCCAGCGCCGGCTCCGGCTCCAGCGCCGGTTCCAGCGCCAAGTCCAGCTCCATCCTCATCCCCAGACCCGGCAGCAGCAGCGTCTGTGACGGCGGCTCCGGGCCAGACCCTTGCCTCGCCGCCAGCCGCAGCGCAGACCCCGGCGCAGTCGCTGGCTAGTCCTGCTCTCCCAGGCCCCTTCCCCGGCGGCCGTGTGGTCCGATTGCACCCTGTCATTTTGGCCTCCATCGTGGACAGCTACGAGCGACGCAACGAGGGCGCTGCCCGAGTTATCGGGACCCTGCTGGGTGAGTGAGTGGTCAGAGAAAATTGACGTTTTCTTCTACCTCCCACCTCCTCTTAATCTGACGCCCCTTTCTTCCCATCTGCTTTGATCTCTTACCTGTTTCTCCATTGGACCTTCCGTCTCTGACTTATCTTCCCACGGAACTTGAACTTTCTTGCCTGATTGCTGTCATTTTGTGCAACATAATATACGTTATAAGGAGTAGTTAGTATTAAGTAAACATCGTGTGCCGAGTCATTTTCATTTTAATCTTCCCAGTAGCATTTCACATCAAGTATGATTAGCCCCAGTCTACCAAAAATGAGTTCAAACGCCGACTAGGTAAGTCAAAAACCCTTGACTCCCCAGTGACCACGTTTTTTCCCCCGTATCTGCTTAAATGTGCTAATTTTCTAGGTGTTTGCAAAGAAGTTCCTAACCAGTTGGCAAAGGGAACATCTGTTAAAAGATATCCCTCTCAACAAGTAAACTGATTTGGCAGGAACTCATTTAGGATTTCAGTGATAATCTGCTTAACTAGATGTGTAAGCCTGATTGCTGTTCCTCAGTCTCCCTAATGGGGTAGACCCTGTTCCCCCAGCGCTGTCTCTGATTCTCCATTTGGACACAAACAATTGTATTATGTATTTATGATACAGCTTAACCTTCAAATCGAAGAATAACCTTTCTCCTACCCATGTTCCAAATTTGGGGAGATAGATATTTTACGTTAAAAGTAATTTGTAAAACCGAGAAGCACTAAAGAGGAATTACTGGTAATCTATCCCTTTCTCTGGGTTCTGCTGGTCCCATCAAATTTATTTTCACTCCATCTAAGTCACAAATTTTAGACACCTTTGTGAATCCACTCCAATTGTATGCATCGTTTCTCTTTCTTACTCTTGAACATGTAATAGCCCTTCTACCATAGAAGACAATTGGTGTATTGCAAAAGGGACCCAATTTGTAGACAAACTCCATCAAATATCTGCCTTGTGCTTTGGGACAAATTACCCAAAGTCTAGTTCCTTCTGGGGCTACTTCAGACTTAGTCTTTGTGAAAACTTATTACAGAAACCACCTAACTGCTGACCCACATTAGGTATGAAACTGGCGGCACACAGTTGTCATCCTGCACCACATCAGGCCTATACCACCCTCTTTATTTCAGAGAGTAGCATTTTGTGTTATTAATCCATTATTTTCCAAACTTTGTAATGGTTTTTCTCAAACCAAGCCTTTGTATTCTCTTTGCCACAAGTGCCTTCCCTGCTCTCACTTGTTCATTCACGTTCCACTCATCTTCCAGGAAAAGTGCTCAGTATCGGTCCTTCGTCCCATACGCCCACCTCGCCCCCATTCTTAACCTCAAGTATGGTAGGTAGCATATGACTGCCCTGCTTTGAGCTTCTGTAGTAAATGATTTTTGCTTTACTAACTTGGCACTCGACAAATACTCTTTCAGCTGCACTGTCAAATTTCCCAAACTCACTGGTGCTGTTCAACTAAAGAAACAATTCTCCACCCAGGGTTTGTGCTCAGTGCCCCAAATAGTACTAGAGTCCTAGTTAGATCAGCTGTAGTCTAGATCTTCATATCCGACCAGACAGGGGTCAGGTGTTACAGAGGCGGTGCTTACTGAAGAGTGAAGCATGGATTCTGCTTCATGGATTCTACACATTTTCTCAGTTAGACATTACTTCATGGAAAACATTTCATTTGGCCAAATGAAGTCACTGGTGCTTTATGTACCATAAAACTGTTAGGTACTAGAATTCAGAGTTTGATAAAATGAGCTCTGCTCTAACCCTACGTTGAAGTTGAAGATACACTCTTGTATGCAAATAATTAGAGTATAATGTGATAAATGCTGTAATAGAAGGGTGTCATCGTGACATGGAAAATATAGAAGACTTAGCTATTTCAGAAGCTGGACGTGGTCAAGTCTTTTGGATGTTGATGAGAGGTCAAATAAGATAAAGAATGTGTATCCATTGGGTTCAGGGACATAGTTTCAGCTAAGGAGGCAGCAACAGTAGTAAAATGGAACTAAACACTAATGAGTATAGGCAACATCGTGGTCTGTGGTGGAGAGGGATGGGAGATGTCAGTAGATTAGAGAAAAATAGAGAAGTCGAGGGATTAGCGGTCTTAGTGGGGTCAGGAAACAAATGTGGGTAGTGGGAATAAAGTTACCAGAACTATAATAGAAGTTTGTGGTGAAAGACTGACACTGATGAAGTTTCACAGGTAGAAGGTTGCTGGATGATGATATGGTTAAGGTTATGACCATGGGACCAGATGGCTGAAGGGAGGTACAGGTGAAGCTCCCTAAACTGTGTTCTCTGAGATTAGGCTACTGTTGTAGGAGTGGTCTATGGAGGCATAATTAAAATCTTCCAGGTAGCTGCAGACTAAATTATAGGGAGAAAGTGTAGAGGCTGAAAAATGGAGGTCACCGTGTAAAGGTCTGGGGTAGGTCGGACTGCTAGCAGGAAGTAATGGGCAAAAGAAGGGTGACGTGGTGAAGGGAGAATAGGCCCCACTTGATGGTTAAAGGAAGGCGGTGGCGGTCACTCCAGGGTTTTAGTTCTCCGGAGAATCCGGGTCCCACTGATGCACATGGCTGAACTTGGAGCTAATGAGTTCAGTTTTTTGTTCATGGACTTGAAGGAGGCCTGAAAATCTGAAAGCATTTGGAAAGTGGTCAGGGGCTGCTGGGAGCTTTTGGGTTACATAACACGTGGACAATTCTCTCTCACAGGAACTGTTGACAAGCACTCAGTGGAAGTCACCAATTGCTTTTCAGTGCCACACAATGAATCAGAAGATGAGGTGAGTGGGGATTGGAGCCGGCCCTGTGCAGTCCAGCTGTTCTTTTGCTAGGCTTCCCTTAGGGCCCCCCCGCAAAGCATGTTGTGCTCATAACTAGAGCTTCTCTAATTCAAAGAGCTTTGTTCTATTTATGCATACTTCACAGGCCTCTTCTGTCTGTTGGGGTGGCCTCGCATCCTTTTTATCCGTTTTCTGACTTCTGAGCTGCCTTTCCTGCCTCCTTAGGTGGCTGTTGACATGGAATTTGCCAAGAACATGTATGAATTACACAAGAAAGTCTCTCCAAATGAGCTCATCCTGGGCTGGTGAGTTGGGGGCAGTGGGGGGTGGGCAGGCTCAGTGATTGCCACGCCTTTTGCCACCAGGCTAGGTGTTGTGCTCCCTCTCTGGGGACAGTGTTGAAGGCGTGTTACCTCAAAGAGCTATGAATTCACTGTTTTTCAGGCAGTTCTGATCCTGTGACACCAAGAATATTGCTTTTGAATTATAGCTTTTACTGAGCAAGCCTTGCTGGTGCCTTGGAGTTTTTCAAGATTTCTAAGTCAGCTTTTGATTTGATTTTATAGCGTTTTCAGTGTGTTTCTTTAGTATTTGGGGTGTGACTGGGTATCACTACCATAGGGCTGCCAGGTACCTAGAGACACCCATGCCACTATCATGTTTAGTATTGATGTCACGTGTAGACTTGAGACTACAACAATGTTCCATTTTCCAGGTACGCTACAGGCCATGACATCACAGAGCACTCTGTGCTGATCCATGAGTACTACAGCCGGGAAGCCCCCAACCCCATCCACCTCACCGTGGACACGAGCCTTCAGAACGGCCGCATGAGCATCAAGGCCTATGTCAGGTGACCAGAGTCCCGGGCCATGAGGGCGTAAAAAGCCTGGAAATTTCCACTCACTGATCCTCGTTGTACCCCACTTTTCTACTCATTGCTCTTAACCAATTTCAACTGAGCAAGCTATGATGTTGTTTGTGTCCTGTCTTCTAGAAGTTTACTCTGCCTGCTCCCTACAGCCGATCCTCACCTGGTGTTCTGGCCGTGAGCCTTCACCGTGTTCACTGCTATTTCGAGTTACCCTTTAGTTTGTCCTTACGCCTGGGCTAAGCACAGGACTCGGAGTCATGCAGATTAAAGCGTGGCTGTCCTTAGTTTGAACATATCTATTAACCCAGAATTAAGTCGTTTTGATGACCATAACAGTGCAGTATTGACACTGAGTCTGCAAGCAGTTAAAATGCCGGCTCCAAAAAAATAAAATGCTGGCTGATGGGGAATGTCGAAAAAGGCTCTAGTGGCATGCTGAAGGGGTCTGCTGTAGGAGTTGGAAGGATTCTATTTCCTGTTTAGAATGAAGGCAGTTTTTAATTTCTACGCTGTTTAATTGTGCTCTTTCTGTGTCGGACACATAAAACTAACCTGTTAACCATTATGCAGTAAGACAAAGATGGTGAATTTCCAAGTCCTCATGGCCAGCTGGTATACCACTTAGCTCTAGCCATTGCCTGATTTCTTAACCTTTCCAGATAGATCAGACTCCTCAAGATTCAGTTAGGAGTGTATAGTTGACATAGGAAAGGCCGCCACCTTTAGTGACAGCACCCAATCTAACCTTGGTGGGTTGGAGTCCGTTTGCTTTTTAGTGCAGACAAAGGGCTTGGGCCCAGAAAAGACCTGTCCTTTCTCTTCTTTCTGCGGGGGTGGATGTCTGGGCAGCCAGCTCCACAGGGAAACCCCATGGCTTGTCCTCTCATCACTGAGATTGCACAGTGTGTGAAGCCTTCCTCTGAATGGACCAGGCCAGGCCTAAAAGCTGAGTCACCTCTTCCAGGCCAAGGTTTGGTGTGTGGAATGAGCCAAGGGAAGAAAGTGACTTGTCCCATGAGACCTCTGGGGCTCAAGCCTTCTTATATCAGAACCTTGGAAGCCATACTCTTGGTATAACTGCTTTCCCAGCCCAGTCCTTCTCAAGGCCATTGGTTTACCTGGACTTCTCTCTCTCTCTCCAGCACTCTAATGGGCGTCCCTGGCAGGACCATGGGGGTGATGTTCACACCCCTGACAGTGAAATACGCGTATTACGACACTGAGCGCATTGGAGGTGAGTGACCTTCCCATGTCCTCTTTCAAGGTCTTGGGCATTTTTCATGGGAGGGGGCTGCTCTCTAACAAGGATGGAAGGCTTGGGTGGGCTAAACAGGAACCAGCGATCTAAGGTTTGTGATAACTAGAAGTTACAGTCATTCTCCTACATAACTGGAATTCAAGGAATTATGTGTGGAATTGTTCAGGGTGGGATATTTTCAGCACTACAGGCTTTCTGGCCATTCATATGAGACCAAAACCAGTGATGAGCATACTGGGTGCAGGAGTTGAGCTCTGTCAGGAGAAAGTAAAGCTAATAAGGACAGAACAGGGGCATTTGGGGAAGTTGGCTGAGTCCAGAGGGAGGCGGGAGAATTTGATTGGTTGGGGATCATCTCTTTGCTCATGGGATGACTGAATCCTCTGTCTCTTATTCCCCCAACCCACTCGCGCAGTGGACCTGATCATGAAGACCTGTTTTAGCCCCAACCGGGTGATTGGACTGTCGAGTGACTTGCAGCAAGTAGCAGGGTCCTCGGCGCGCATCCAGGACGCCCTCAGCACTGTGTTGCAGTACGCAGAAGATGTGCTGGTGAGGAGGGGAAGGAAACGAAAGGAGGGCCTAGTTCTTCATGCTGGGGTCGCTGAGAGAGAGGCTGGTGAGATGCCAGCCCTCTGTGGGGAGAGTTAACTGCCTCATTCCATCTTTCTTTGGCGCGCAGTCAGGAAAGGTGTCAGCTGACAATACCGTGGGCCGCTTCTTGATGAGTCTGGTTAACCAAGTACCCAAGATAGTTCCCGATGACTTCGAGACCATGCTCAACAGCAACATCAATGTGAGTGCCTTTTCTGGGCTTCTGGGGGCCTGTGCCTTCCCCTACCTCAGCACGTACACACAGATGTGCTGGGAATACGGGGAGATGGTCTGGAAGGGGTCAGAGGAGACTAGGCTTTGCACGTGCTCGGAGATTCCCTTCTTCCTTAATCCCATTGGCTCACGTACTGCTGATACTGGGACTTATTGTCTAGATTCATGGTTGAAAGAAATGCTTCAATTCAGAAGTTAATGAAAATGCAGTTTCTTATTTTCCCCATCTGAGTTCACAGACCCCCTATAATTCTACCCATGGAGCTCAACTCAAGCTCCCCTAATCTATAAGTGTATCAGTAGAGATGAGGAAGTGTTCTCAAGCATTCCCTTCCTGTCTTCCACCTTCATCTCTTACTCAACCTCTCCCAGCTGTCGTTTATCCGGGACTGTCCTCTCCCCCAGAGCAGCCCGAGACGAGCCTTTCTGCTCCCCTTCCACCCAACTCCACTCATCGTGGCTTCTTTCTCTTCCAGGACCTGCTGATGGTGACCTACCTGGCCAATCTTACACAGTCACAGATTGCGCTCAATGAGAAGCTTGTAAACCTGTGAATGGGCCCCAAGCAGTACGCCTGCCATTCTGGGCCCAGCCCTAGGACTCAGAATGGAGTGAAGTAGAAATGGCTTCTTGTGGTTTGAGTCACACTGAGTCAGTCAACTGCTTGTGACTCTAAATAAACATAGCCTAACTTTTGTAAATGAATTCCATCTTACGTGAGTTTACTGCCGGGTGGAAAGGAGAAAACTAGTCTGGAGCCCATGCAGAAACCAAGAAATAAGTGCTCTGGGTAGAAGTTGGCTGTGTGTTTGACATGACTTGTCATCAGTAGTTGCACCCACAGCCCAAGCCACTTTGGCCTCATCTGACCCCAGACTAGATCGCCTCCTTGGCCGACTGGTTCACAGGGGCTCTTTCTCCCCACCCTTTTTACTTCTGCTCAGAGCAAACTGGACCTCCCAAGAAATTGTTCTTTATCACTTCTCTTTCACAGCCCTTATATGGATGCAGTATGGGTTGCCTTATGCACAGTTTGAAGTACTTAGAGAATATGCTAGTGAGTGAGGGGAAAGGAGAGAAGGGCGTGGATACACAGCTCAGTCCTGGGACCCATGAGTCCTGGTAGAAAGGCAGCCTTCTCCACGGTGAGAATTAACAGTGCTTTACTGAATTTTTTCTCTTGGTTTTCAGCCTGGAAAGGTGTCCACTGACAGTATTGTGAACCATTTCTTAATGGGTTATGTGGTTTCCGCAGGAAATGGAAATGAGAATCCATGCAGGGAAAAATTGAGAGAATTGGATACTTAATCTCAACTGAGAGTAGCGGTGTGATCAATGTTTTATTTATTTATTTATTTTTTAGCTGAGCCATCCTGCCACCTGTTGGCAGCTCAGCTCAGGCATCGAACCACTGTTGCTCAGAGCTCAAACTCTTGAGCGAGCTCTTAACCAACTGAGCTGGCCCTTGATTAAGGTTTTAAAATGCTTGGATAATAGGATAAAGCTCTTTGCCACTGTGGTTCAGGGAGGCAGAATTAGAATCTCTAGGTTAAGTTTTTCCCCATTTTAGTGGGGAAAACAAAAGGAAATGATCAATTGCAAAACACTAGAAATGAGTGTGGGGTCTAATATTTAATGAGCACCTACTATGTTTGGGGACAGTTTATAATTTTTATATTACAGAGGGAGCTGGGGTTTAGTTGAGCACATTACTTGAGGTTACACAATTAGTAAGTGATGAAACAGGATTTGAATCCAGGTCTGGATTTTATTTTCATGTGTGGTCCTCTGCTTCACAGTTTAGTGGCCCAGTTAAATAATAGGGCAAAACTAAAACGGTAACAGGAGCACATCATAAGGATTGACCAGCTCTGTCAGAGGGAGTCGGAAGGTTCTGCCAGGACATGGTAGCTTATGTTTGCGGGGGTTGGTTTATTTTATTTTGTTAGCCAGGAAATCAGGAAAGGGTAATTGAGCAGAAGAAACATGTAAAAAAGCAGTGAGGGCCGGCCGAGTGGCACGATGGTTAAGAGCTGGCTTGGGACGCCAGAGGGCCCCGGTTCAGATCCCACATATGAGGGCCAGGGACACTGCCCTCTACAAATAAAACAAAACAAAACAGTGAAATGTAAAAAAGCTTAACCTGTTCAGAACCGAAGGAGTCATACGCCAGACCATAAGGGCCCCTCGGCCTGTGGAGGTTGGCTTTTTATCCTGGAAGTTGTGAGAAGTCCCTGGATAATTGTAAGATTTCATCAGTTGGATTTCAGGAAAGTCACCTAGTGGTGTAGAGGAAGGATGGAAAGGAAGAGAAATGGAAGGCAGGGAGCCGAGTCAGGGCCACTGTGATTGTTCAGAGGAGAGACGATGAGTGCCCAAACCAGTGCAGTGGCAGTGGGGAGGGGCAGACCCAGCTTCACGAGGATGCCTTACGGCAGGCTCAGGAGGACTGGGACACTGGTGAGAGATGCGATGTGTCCAGGGTATTGCCTGTTTCTGATAAAGGTGATTGAAGGAATGGTGGATATGGAAACCGACTACTATGAAGTGGTGGAGGCTTAGAGGATGCAGAGAGGTGTGACCAGATTAAGGTTAGGGGAGTAGTGTGGGACCAAATGGTAAGTTTCAGATGCAACAGAAGACCTGTGACTTCTTAAACTAGGGGGCTGCACCACATCTTTTGGGGAAAGGCTGAAGAATTCGAGTATCCATTCGCTCCTGTAATGCTTAACTAAATGCCAAACAACATGCTAAGCAAAAAGCCATGGTGCGTGCTTAGAATAGACTAGGGAGGACTGATAGGTAAAGAAGTCATTACTTAGGGAATCACGGGTATTGGAGGTTATGGAAGGCACCTAGTTAGGAAGTGAAATCTAAGCTGGACCTGGAAGAGGAAGAGACAGACTGAAAAGGGAGGAAAACAGAGCACTAGGCACAAAAAATAGTAAGTGCCAAGTCCCAGAGAAAGATGCAACCAAGTGGCCCCATCGGCGCTACTGGCTCAGATGTTTGTAAGGATGGCTGGATATTTTTATTTTAGTTTTTGCAGGCTTGGCTTACGTGTGCACAAGTTTTGACTGTGAATGTTTTCCTACATTGTCTTTGTTATGTGGTTGTACATATGCTAAAAACATTCTAGACCATGACTGGGTGAGACTTGTGTTGCTTCAGTTCTGACACCACACTCCCCGATTTTCTCCAGCCGCCTTAACCACTCCTTGTCAGTGGCTTTTCTTGGTCCTGGGTCCTCTTCACTTTTTCCTCTGCACCCTCTGACTGGAAGATCTCACTGAAGCCTGTGACAGCTACTACCTGTGTGTTAAAGGATGCCCAATCTCTAGCTCTAGCTCTGGCCCACATTCCTAGCTGGTTTCCTGATTCCAGCCTTGTTAAACAGACACAGGATATCTCATTTGCATGTCTCAAAAGCATCTTAAATTCAACTTGTGTATTGAACTGATTGTCTCTTCCTCCCACACAAATCACCTCCTGAATTTCCTTCCTCAGGTGATGACAACTGTGTACCCAGTTGTCCAAACCAGCAACGTTGGGTGAATGAATCCTTGATTCTCCCCTCCCTTTCCACCATCATGTGTCAACTAGTTTATTACAACTCTGCCTTCAGCCTTGCCTTCTATGATAAGAAATATACCGGGGGTGCCAAAAAAATATACCCATGACTTGCATTTATCTTTTTGTTATTGATGTATATTGAGTATTACAATTTTAATACAGTTTTTACCTTGCTTAAAATGTGTATACCTTTTTTTGCACCCTTTGTGTATTGTCTTCATCCATGGTCCTGGCAAGCAGCTCTTAAAACCTTTGGAACTTCCTAAGTGATAAGAGCTATAAAAATGTAAAGAGAGTCCTGTTAAAGATGTAAACAAGCCCCTTTGAACTACTGAGTTGATGCTAATGAAGTGATTTTTGGAAAGCCTCCTGGCAACCACAGGAATGGGGGCTGTTTGCCAGGTGAACTGACCATGTGATTGGAGGCTGAAGGTTGACTTAATTACCAATAGCCAGTGATTTAATCAACTATGCATATATAATGAAACTTGCATAAAAACCCAAAGGACAGACTTTGGAGAGCTGCTGGGTTGGTGAATAAGAATACATTCAGGAACAAGGAGATGTCAGGAAGGCGGCACACCCCAAACTCTGACAAGCTCCTGTGCTCCATACCCTTGCAGGCCTCACTGTGTGCCTCTGCATCTGGCTGTTCATTCGTATTCTTTGTAATAAATCAGTGGTAAGTAAACTTTTCCTTAGCTCTGTGAAGTGCTCCAGAAATTAAACCCAAGGAGGAGGTCAGGGGCAGCTCCGATTTATAGCTGGTTGGTCAGAAGCACAGTTGACAACCTGGACTTGGCGACTGGCATCTAAAGAGGTTGGGGTGGGAGAGGCAGTCTTGTGGGACAGCCCTTAACCTTGGGATCTGACGCTATCTCCAGGTAGATAGTGTCAGTGGTGAGTTAAATTGTAGGACACCCTGCTGGTGTCTTGAGAATTGCATGGTGGGAAAATCACCAGCACATCTGGTCGCAGAGGTGTTTGATGTGAGTAGTAAGGGCAGAGGAAAACAGTTTTCCTGTTCACCCACTTCGATCCACTCTCACAACAGCCACACTGCTCTTTGTAAATCTGACCAGGACTTAACCGCAGATGAAATCTTTTCAGAGGTATCCCATTGGCCAGGATGAAGTCCACGCTTGTGACCGCGATCTGTGGCTCATACCTTGCCTGACTTCAGCTCCATGTCTTTCACTCCATGTGGGCTCCCCTTTGCACTTGCCCTGCCCTCTGCAGAATCTGTGCCCCTTTAGCTGGCGTACTCATCCTTTAGGTTTTAGGCTAAATGCTGCCTCCTCTTAGGAGGTGCTCCTATACCGTGATCCCATGACATTCTCCTATCTTAGTACTTCTATCACCATTTTGAACTTGCCTATCAGCACAAGCTCTGTGAGGGCGAAGGCTGTCGTCAGGATCCTCTGGAGAGGGGCTGGCGGGAGGGAGCACACCAGACATAGGTTATGTGTTTCACTCCTATAATATTCAGTGATGCTTAGTGTGCATCGAATACAGTGTTGGGCACGGTGATAACAGCAGCTGTTGAAGTGTGCTTTCTGCCCTCTATGGGTTTCAATGTTATGGAGGAAATGCACAGAAATAATTAGGAGGAGCGATTGCTATAAAAATTAGGAAGGAGTCTTGGGAAGACACAGGACATGCTTATTATAAATCTGCCTCAGGGTCAGAGAAAGGAATTCAATCTTGAAAGACATTGGGATTGACGGGGCACAAAACAGGAGGAAGAATTGGAAGAAAGGAATAAAGATCAAAATACTACTTAGTATTACAATGGCCTGTATAGAGAGTTGTGTTTCCAAGGAGACAGCAGGTTAGAGGTAAAAACAGGGTTGCAGCAACAGCCACAACACAGTATTTCTCGTTCCCTGGGAACACCTGCTTCCTCAGATCCTACTAAAAGTAGTCGGGTGTCTCAAGTTCTCTGAACCTGGAGTCAATTTTGTATTTTGAAGTTTTAACTGAATTTTCATAAAATAATCATTTTCTGCGCCTCTGTAACACAAGTCCTGACAGGGCTAACAAAATTCCAGTTGTCCCCTTTTCCTCCAGTGATGTCTCCCAGAGGGCAAGCAGGTGCATTTCGGGATCTAGGCTGTGATTAGGCCTGTTTTTTCTGTGACGGTCTGCCTGATCGTCATGATCTATCTTCTGTCCAATTGGGATTGCCAGCCCTGTGCTTATGTTTCTGCCCCAGAATGATGGTCCTTAGACTTACAGCCATCTCTGCCTCCAAGTGTTGGTCCTTCTGTCCATGGCAATGGAACCGTAGTCCCAGGAGCAGCATTGCTCTCTACGCCCGAGGTTTCCCGAAGTGGCCACTAGAGGGCGCCCTTGCACCACTTGAAGGCTGCTGGTTGCTCATTCATGTTCCTGTAGTTCCTGAGCAGTTTTCTGCAGGCCTGGTCCAGAAAAAGCACCTTCAGCTTTGGAGAGGCCAGGACAGTGCAGAATGAGTGACCACAGCTAGAGATGCTTCCTTGACCATCTGCTACCATAAGCCATAGTGATGATAACAAAGCATCTTCCTCTAGACGCACTCCAAAATCACTCCAAATAAACATAATCCATTTGAAAATGTGGTCTGGAAATAGTTTGAAGTAAATCTCCTAGGGCCCACTCCCCTTCCAATAAGATTGTAGTCTACAATCCTTCTACACAAAAATCCTGGAGCTGCTATTTCCCAGGAGAGACCTTGGCCTGTGCCCTGATGAGCAAAATGAAATTTCTGGGCTTTCCACCCGGGGAAGGGGTGGTGCCAGAGCTAGTATGTAGTCCTGGGGCGCCTCTCCACATGGTACTAGAGTTTTTGGCAGGTGAGTGAGGGGTACTCACCAAACTGGAGGTTAGAAGGAGGTGGTACAAGACAGGATCACGTCCAGTCCCAGGTAAGACTTCAGCTGATTGGGGGTGCAAGAGATAGGTTAAGATAAAGGTTAGCTGAGAATAGAAACCCTAGAAATTCAGCGGGAGTGGGAGCATACTTAGTTGGATCCCTTGAAAGCACAACATGTGACAAGGACTTGCGGGGACGTAGTTTATGTGTAAGGCTATCTGAATTAGATTCCTAGGATTGCTGTAAAAAGTACCACAAATTTGGTGGCTTACAACAACAAATTTATCTCACAGTTCTGGAGACTAGAAGTCTGAAATCAAAGTGTATTCTAAGTACTGGGAACACAGCACTATATATCAGCTGGTAGCTTAATGCATGAACTACATCCTGGAGGACAGTGACCCAGCCCAGAGTTTCATTCCCAAGCTGACGCCTTAGCTGAACCTTTAATAGGCCGTTCCCACTTTCTACCCTTTGTTTCCAGGTCATGAAGTACATGGTAAGACCTTGTTTTGCAAAACCATTGTCAGACATCCTTTACCATAAAATAGACCCTTCAGCTGAGACTTGACTATGTAGGACCTCAGGATGATAATTACAGTGTATAAGCCTTTGGAAAAGCACTACAAACATAGCAGATAAATCCATATTCAGCAAAGGTGTCAGTTTAGATAAGAGCACACTGCTGCCCTATCCAGAATGGAAGGAGTCTGATGTAATCAACTTGCCACCTAGTGCTGGGGCTGTCTCCTCAAGGAATGACACTATACATGAGGATCCAGCCTCTGCGACTGCAGGTTGAGCAGACTCTGAAATGAGTACTTACAAGTGATTTGTTAAGGAAGTGCCTCAGTAGTGTGATCGTAAAGAACAACTGGCTCTCCAGAAAGAAAATTTTAAAAGACTTGATTCATAGCATTTGCCAGTTTCCATGAATACTCCATGGTGACTTGGCCAAAAAGCTACTGACATGACATTTCCGAACATGGAATTGGAAAGAGGCTAACAATCGGCTCTTCACACCAGCCAGCTCCAGCACACCACTGAAATGCTGCTACAGGAGACAAGGAGAGGAGTGGATGCAGGAGGATAAGAAATAGGAGGAAATGAAGCGAGAGTGTGATCCCAGACAAAGTCCCAAACTAAAGTCAGCCTGATCCTATAGGGAGACCCAAGTACATGTCACACCCAAGGCAAGGATGCTGCATTTTCATATTCCTGCACCTGCCAGGTGTTAGGCAAGGGCCATCCAGGGTGGAAGTAAACTCCTAGGTTCCTACTGCTCTTTGTGTGGGTGAGCGAAGTGGTTCCAGCAGTGTGAAGGCAGTCCTCGGAAGAAGAGGTGCAGGTGTTGGGTTTTAGAAGCAAAAGTACATCAAAGCTGTTGGTGAACATGGAAGGTGGGCAGGACACACGTAAGATCAATAAAAAGGGATCCAAAGGACCTGAGTGAAGCATCAATGTTGTCCACAAGACCATCTCATACCCAGGCCATCACCATAGCCAGGCTTCAGGGGTGAGTGCAGCAAGTGTATTAGGCCTGCTCCAGGGGCCCTTGCCAGAACATTCAATCCTGAGTCACAGCAGGGTGCTCCCAGGTCAATAAGCTCTCCCCTATCTAACCTTATATTCCACTCTCCTCAGCCCACTCCCACCTGAACATCTGAAGACTGGCTCCTACGCTTGTTCTCCCTGTTCCAACTACTACATTGTATTAGACATGCTTCAACCAGACAAGCAGAACCCTCTCTCCAATAGAGGACAAAGTCCTTTGTCTATCTTCGGGTGATGTGCATTTCTCTTCTCGCCAAGTCACACTCCCCTTTTGATGCAATGTAGCTTCAATACTGAGATGCAAGTTTACTATTTACACATCTTGTATTAAGTGGCAACGGAATGCGAGAGTAGAAGGAAAAATATTGCTTATTATAGACACAAACATTTATATCAGGGGAGGAAGAGCTCTTTCTACCGGCCAAGGAAGCTCAGCATAATATAGGGTTCAAGGCCCCCAACGTCATCAAAATGTGCTCATGTGTCATCCCAATTTTCAGGGCTGTCCTCAGCTCCCATGACTTCTGCTCCTTCAGAGCGTCTGGGATGTAGCTTTCCTACAGCTTTCAGCCCTTGCTCAGGACACCTGGTCTTGAGCTCCTTATTTGTACTCCTAGGTAGTATGTCAGGATTTGGAGGTGGGGGTCTGGGAGCTCTGTACACCTGTTATTGGCTCTTCTAGCTATAGAATCCTTGTCTTATACTAACTACCGGGTTCCCTGGTGAGTGAGGCAGAATATGTACTTATTACCTCTGCCTCCAGTGAGCTCACCAAGGCAGGCTGCAGGGGCCTGGCAGCCAGCGCCCAGTGTCAGTCTCAAGAGGTCTCTGAGACCGCTGGTGCTGAGCTAGCACGGGTTGGAGTGGGGCGAGGCTGCTGGAGCAGGACCTGTCTTCTTGAGGGAGTCCTTTCTTAGGTCCTATTGCGCTTCCATCAGTCCTTTGGAGAAAGGACATCCTTGGAGGCTTGTCTTATATGGATCAGGAGCAGTGGCTTCTGGTTCTGTGGTGTCTGTGGGAGGTGCCACAAATTCCACACATTGTCCAGATAGGGAAGTTCACCCCTCACCCCTACCCAAGCAATGAAGCAAGGCTTCACACCCTTGCAACAAGTTGATTTTGGAGTCCTAATCTATCACTGAGGTCATGGCCATGCCAAGAGTCTCACCATCAAGACATGGTTCAGGAACAGGAGTTCTGTATGGGAGTCAGTGCACGCCTGCCAGCCTGTAAGTCCCCCAAGGGAGCAACAAGCGTCTGCTTGTTATCTACAGCATTCTGCTGAGGACTTGGCCCTTGATTAATACTAGTTAATGATACATTTGGGCAGCTCTGAAGGCCATGGAAAAACCAGCGTTTACAGAGATGACTGTATTCCACATGGCAAACTCCAAAGCTATTGAGACCAGCAAGTTACGTAAGTGAGAGCTGGGGCCTGAGGCCTGCAGGAGAACACAAGCTCCCTGGGAGGAGAGCAGCCACTTCTCTGCTCTGTGCCTGCCATGCTGAAGGAAGGCCCAGGGGTGCCAGATTTTCTGTTTTCAAGAGAGGACAAAAAAACTGGATCTATTAAATCTTCCGATTTTTAAGTGTCAACTTAGTCAATGAAAAGAAAAAAACCAAAAAAATTGGCAGGACACGGAAAAACACTTGTGGGCTGGATGCAACAAGTGTGCTGCCAGTTGCAAGCCCTGTAACCAAGGGTTAACAGGCAAGCCTAGTTTCACTGGAGTTGTCCCTGATCCTTGGATTAATGTAGCTCAACCCCAAGGCCCTGCACACCACCTCCAGAGGACGTAGGCGCCTCCTCCCACCCCTGTCCCGGCGTGTTACCGCAGCCTCGCCACAACAATTGCACCGAAAGGTCCTTCTTAGGCTTCCATGACCTCTGCAAGGAGATTATACCTGTAAATCCCCGAAGACTGCAGCCCAGGCTGGGGGAAGGGAAAGGGAAAGAGAGGCGGAGCGCCCGGGTCTCCCTCCCAAACTCCCCCACCCAGCAGACTCGGTTCGGCTTCGCCTTCCCGTGGGTCACCCTCAGCCTGGTGTAGACACGACGCTCTCTGCTAGTTGAGCCAACACAGCTCGATTTAATGAAGGGAAAGCACAGAGGAAAATAAAAACAGAAATGAATGGTCTAGAAATACGAACGTTTACAGAGCTTGGTTCTGGGAACTCACCGGAGCAACAACATGCTAAAGAGAGGGGCCAAGGGAATCCAGCGGCGAAGGAGAGAGGGAGAAGTGGATTGTCACTCGGGTGACGAGGGGGCTGAGTCCCGACAGTTTTAGGAAAGGGGGACTCCAGGGGTTAAAGGACTTTCATGCCGGGAGGGTGGGGAGGAGGGGAAATCTTCGAAATTCCGGTGATGGGTATTCCCATTACTGAGAAGGGGGCCAACTGACAGTGGAAGGTTGGAGGGGGTGAATGGATGAAGACACCCCCCTTCACTACGGAAAGGAGGGGGGCATCTCTGCAGAGGGGGGCCTGAATACGAGGAGTGTATCCGGGACTGCGGGAGAAGCGACAGCCTCTTAGCAGTCCTTGTCCCGGGAAGGTTTGAAAGCGCGGTACCCTAGTGACGCCGGAAAAGATGGAGCAGTTGCCATGGCGACGTGGAGCACACATCACAAATAAATAAATAAATAAGCAGTCCAGGCTGCAGCAGCCGCGCCCCCGCGGGACTCAACGCGGGGGAGGGGGCCCCTCGGGCCCGGGTCCCTGCAGCCCGCGCGTCCCAGCCATTGGCAGAGCCGGGGGGAGGGGGGTCACTCTCCCCCCCCCCGGGGGGGGGGAATGGTACAGTCCTCCGCCCGCGCCCTGGCCGGGCCCGCAGCGAGCAAACGCCGAGCCCCGCGCAGCCTCCGCTGCCGCCCGTGGTCCCAGGAGCGGAGCAGGGAGGCGGCGATGGAGGGAGTGAGCAGCCACCGGACCCTGTCCTACAGCCGCTGGAGCTACGACAGGTAGGGAGGGCTAGCGCCTGGAGGATGGGCTCCGCCGGGCCCCTCCGGTGGCCTTGCGTGGACGCCAGTTGCCACTCGCATTACCGCAGGAGAAGCCGGCGTTCCGGGGGTTGACCGTGGGCGTGAGCACCCGGATCTCCAGGGTAGACTCAGATTCTCGAGTATCCGGTACAGAGAGCCTCGGATATCCGAAATTCGAGCGGAGCGAGGGTGTCCTCACACCTACGGGGCAGAGCTGTCGGAGGGGGGCACCGCAGCACTGGGTGGCGAGCTGCCACCCACCTCCCACCCCACCCCCAACCTGCTGCGCCGCGGCGTCGGTGGGCGCTGGAGCCGCGCGGAAGAGTGCTGCGGAGCGGCGGGGGCACGTGGGGCGAGGAGGGGCGCCCCTCTGCTCCAGACCCGCTACTCTCGACACTGCCTCGCGGGTCTGCGCCGGGCGGGGAGTGGGTTGGCCCCGGAAAGAGTGCGCCCGGCCCGCCGCGCGGGGTTGGAGTGCGGCTGCGGGCTTGGGCGGTTTGGAGCCGCGCTGCCCACGCACTGGTCTTGGAGGAAGGAATTATCATCCTTCCTGGTGAAGTGAGAAAAATAAGGACAACGGACTGAGTTGGTCATAAAGCTGAGTAGATCTATTCGGAGATTTTGTCCTTTCTACCCTGTTTTTGGTGCATTAAATGCCATCCCCCTTTTACAAATGAAACCGTGATAATAGACAGTAGGTTTTTGTTGTTGTTTTTAAAGTTAGCAACCCCATGTCGATCTCCAGAGTTAAACGTTCTGATCCCCGGTCCTAAACGGTGAGGGCTGGAAGAGAAATTTCATGAACCCGGCTGCTCTCACCTGCATGAAGACCTCCTTCCTGCCACTCTCTTTCCCTTCACTTTGCTCAAAACCCTCCTGTATCTCTGACAATCCTTGCTTTCCAAGATGCAGAGGAACAGGTGTTCCTCCCACCCCCAGCTAATTCCCCTTGGATCCCTCCTTACCCTCCCATTGATCCCATCCTCACCTCCCACTCATTACAGGCGCTCGCTCCTCAGCCTGTAAACCGACTCCAGTTTGTCCTGTCTCCCTCCTCAAGATGGGTGCAACTGGGCCCCCTCTTTCTTTGCTTTCATTGCCTTCTTTGAGGGAACCTGATTCTGTTTCCTCATCAACCTGTCATTGCACAACCCTAGCAATCTGGTTGCTGTCACCTCACAATCCTAGTGACCTTTTGAAAAGCGGTGCTCTCTATGGAGAGGAACTCTAAAATGATTGGAACATTAAGCTTAAAATAACAAAACCTTTATGCTTGTATTCTGATCCCAAATCACATTCATTCACTTACTGACAAAGTACTTAGAGTGCAAAGGATGTGCTGAGCCTTGGAGATAAGGAGATAAAAAGACATAATTCCTTCCCCTAGATGAGCCCACAGTCTAGATTCTAGTAGAAATAATATAGAAATAGTATGCCAAAGGTCTAATACATATATAGGAAGAAATTTCTAAATTGAGATCATTCTGCTTAGTACCTAAACTTTTTCCCCTGTAAAAACAAACAAATAAAAGCAGCTATTAATAGTTAACAGTCACTTCCCAACCCTGTTCTCTGGCTTCTGCCCCCACATCTTTGAAGCTGGGAAACCTCTCTCCTTCAGGTCCCCCTCGAAGTTGACCTCTGTGTCTCTCCATTCTCAGGGAACCACTGACTTGATTTGTTGGCATTTTCTAGAATTTTATATAGGTGGAGTCATTCAATATGTACTCCTTTTTGGTCTGGCTTCTTTCACGCAGCAGTTATTTTTTATAGTCTTCCATGTTACATGAATTGGTAGTTCATTTCTTTTTATTGCTGAGGAGTAATATTTCATTATATGGAAATACCACCATGCAACAATTTTATCCATTCACCTGTTTGTGGACACTTGGGTTGTTTCCACTTTGGGACTATTGCGAATAAAGCTTTGTGACTTTGTGTACAAATCTTTGTAAGGACATATGTTTTTATTCTCTTGGGTAAATACATAGGAGTGGACTGGCTAGATCCTATGGTAGGTGTACATTTAACGTTTTAAGAAACAGTGTAACTTTTCAAAAGTAGTTGTACCATTTTACATTCCCAAGAGCCGCATTGAGAGTTCCAATTCCTCTACATCCTTCAGACAACTTGGTATGGCCAGTCTTCTTAATTTCAGCTTTCTAATAAGCATGTAGTGGAATATCATTGTGATTTTAATTTGCCTTTCCCTAATGACTAATGATATTGAGCATCTTTTCATGTGCTTATTTGCCATCTATATCTCTTCTTTGGGGAAGTATCTATAAAAACGTTTTTCCCATTTTTTTTATTGAGTTGTTTCCTTATTCTTAAGTTTTCAGAGTTCTTTGTATATTCTGGATACGTGTCCTTTATGATTTGTGACTTGCAAATATTTTCTCCAAATCTTTGCCTTTCTTTTCATTCTTTTACATATTTTGAAGAGCAGAAGTTTTTACATTTTATGCAGTCTAATTTATCAATTTGTTCTTTTATGAATTGTGCTTCTGGTTTCATAGCTAAGAAATCATTGCCTAACTCGAAGTGACAAAGGTTTTCTCCTAGGAATTTTCTAATTTTAGGTTTAACATTTTAGGTCTATGCTCTGTTTTTATTTGACTTTTGTATATGGTATGAGTTTCATTTTTAAAAAAGATATCCAGTAGTTCAAGCACCATTTGTTGAGAGGACTTGGCTGTTTTTGCACCTTTATTGAAAATCAGTTGTCCTTATATGTAATTTATTTCTATACTCGGTATTCTGCTCCACTGATTTACGTGTCTTTCTTGACACCAATACCGTAATATCTTGATTACTATCGCTTTGTAATAAGTCTTGCTATCAGGCTGTTCAGGACTTTCAACTTTCTATTTTCAAACCAGAATACCCATTTATTACTCCCCAGTTGTGAAGATCCTTTTCTAGTTATTATACTGTTTGTGGCCCTACCCAGGGCTCATGGTCAGCCCAGAATGAAGCTACTTGGCAAGTAAACCCAAAAGGTTGCATGGTGAGTGTGGGGTCAAAACAAGAGAGAAGGGATGTTTTGGAGAGGCTCCTTCACCCAGTCCCTGGAGAAGCCAGGATGTTCTTCTTTTTCAATGGTTTTTTTGGTTGTTGTGTTTTTTTGGCTATTTGAGTTTTTTTTCAATTTCACATTAATTTTAAATAAGATTTTCCAGTTCTAAAAAAAAAGGCTTCTGGAATTTTGATTAGGATTGTGTTGAATCTAGATCAATTTGAGGAGAGTTGACTCTTAACATTAGGCCTTCCAACTCACATTTTGTAGTTTTAAGTGGAAGTTTTCCACCTCTTTTGTAAGATTTTTTTTCCCCAAGTATTGCATTCTTTTGAATAATATTGTAAATGGTATTTTAAAATTTTCATTGTCCAATTGTATATAACTAGTGCAGAGCAATACAGTTGGGGAAGGGGAGAGGTTGTGGTAAAATGTATATAGCATAGAATTAGCCATGTCAATGATTTCTAAGTGTACAATTCAGTGACATCAATTACATTCACAATGTTGTGTTACCATCACTACTATATATTTCCAAAACTTTCATCACCCCAAACAACAACTCTGTACTCATTAAGAAGTAACTCCTTATTCATGCCTCTCCCCAGCTCCTTGTGACTTTTAATTTACTCTCTGCCTTTATCATTTCCCTAGAGTCTGTATATAAGTGGAATCATACAGTATTTCTCCTTTCATGCCTGGCTTATTTCACATAGCATACAGTTTTCAAGGTGGATCCGTGTGGTAGCCTGTATGAGAACTTTATTCCTTTTTTGACTGAATAATATTTCATTGTATGCATATATCACACTTTGTTTATCCAAAATGTGGGTGATGGACATTTGGGTTGTTTCTACCGTTTGGCTATTATGAAAATGCTATAATGAACAGTGATGTGCAAATATCTGTTCCAGTCCTTGTTTTCCATTTTTGGGGAGTTATATACCAACGAGTGGATTTCCTGGATTATATGGTAATTCTGTTTAGCTTTTTGAGGAACCACCAAACGGTTTTCCATGGAGACTACACCATTTTACATTCCCACAGCAATGTATGAATGTTCTCATTTCTCTACATCCTCACTAACACCTGTTATTTTCTGTTTCTAAAATATTATTATTATAGACATCCTAGGATATGTGAAATGGTTTCTCATTGTGGTTTCTATTTGCATTTCCCTAATGACTAATGATGTTGAGTATCTTTTCATGTGGTTATTGGCCATTCATATATATCTTCTTTGGATAAATGTCTATTCAAATCCTTTGCCCATCTGTTTTGTTTGTTTTTCTCATCAACTTTTGATTATCATGTAACCTACATATGAAAAAAATGCTTAAGTCACGAGTGAAGAGCTTGCTGAATCAGAAGCCCTTCTAGCCACTGCCCCTGACGTAAGCGTTACCACCATCCTGACTTCCAATAGGCTGACTTCTAACAGCAGAGATTAGTTTTGCTGATTTTTAACTTAATTTAAGAGTACCAGATGTACTCTTTTTTGTCTTCCTTTTTCAGCTCAATAGTAGATTCATCCGTGTTTTTGCATGCAGTTTGTTCCCATTGCTATGTAGTATTCTACTGTATGAATTTACCGCCATCATCTATTCCTAATGTGATGAACACTTGGGATGATTCCAGATTTTGGCTATTATTAATAGTGGACATTTTAATGTATGTCCTTTCACTGATATTATTATTATTATTATTATTATTAGTTTGATTTTTTTCCTCAGCTTTATTGAGGTGTAATTGAGGTGTAACTGAATATATTTCAGGTGTAAAACTTGATATTTTTATATATGTGTGCGTTATGTACCATTGAGTCAGTTCCTTATGCCAGTACCTCACTGTTTTTATTGCTGCAGCTTTGTAACAAGTTTTGAATAGGAGAGAAGGACAAGGAAGCAAGATATGACCTGTAGTAAACATGTCTAGGGAGGGATAGAACTCCCTATGGACTGGGTCGCTGAGATGGCGCCAAGGGGCAGCACAGAGAGCTTGAGCTTTGGTATTAGACAGACCTGGGTTGAACCCCAGCTCCACCTCTTACTAGCTGTGCAAATATAGCACAGAAAAGGGAAAATCTTTATTGTTTTGGCTGATTATAAAAGTCATATGCGCCATTTGTAAAAGAAACAAAGGGCAAATAGTCTAGAAGTGTATCAAGTACTTAATATCCTTTAGCCTTAGTTTCCCCGTCTGTAAAATGGAGGTGATGGTTTTCTTATGGTGAAGGGTGAGAATTGAATGAGATAATGTTTGTGTACCCTTTCCGGTGAGCTGTGAATTGGCAAACATACCACACACATACCTGCTATAGGATTAGGAAAAGTGAAGTTCCTAATTTAATTGACCTGGAGCTTATTGGAGACAAGGGGACCACGGTGGCCAGGAGTCTCTACAGCATATCTTGGCTTAACTTTCTTCTGGCCTCTTAGTTCCCAAACAGGGCACGCAGTTGCTGGTGATACTCTCTGCACAGGTAGGTTTCTTGTCAGGTTGAGAAAGTAGCCAAATTCTTATTGTAAAGGTAGCCCTTCTGTACTAAGGCCTACTTGTCATTCCAAGAGAACCGGACACTAACAAAATATGTGCTTCTATTTTCAAAACTTAGGTTCTCCTGATTCTTGAACCTAACTTGATGCCAGCAAAGCCACATCTTTTTGGCCAGAGTGGGGCTGGAGTGGGAGGGGAAGCCAAAATGAGTGTCTAGATGCTACCGAACCATAGCTCTGGCTTATGCTTTCTAGCATTCCAGAAAATTGTTCCTTATTCCTTCAGAGTATTCAAATCTCTTGCACAGCACATGTATGACCTTGGAGAAACTACTGAACTGCTGTGAGCCTCCTTCTTCATCTTTAAAATGGACATAATAATATACGTAGCTCATAGAGTTGTTGTGAGGATTAAATGTGTGAATATATGTAAAGCTTAATAAATGTAGAGTGCTTGGGATAGTATCTGGTGTATACCATGTTTTCCCAAAAATAAGACCTAACTGGAAAATAAGCCCTAGCATGATTTTCAGGTGCTTGTAATATAAGCCCCACCCCAAAATACGCCCCAGTTAAGATCATCAGCCAGACATGACTATGTTTGAATAAATGTAGATTTTTGCGCATGAATAAATGAATAAAATGCATCTTTTGGAGCAAAAAATAATATAAGATAATATAAGACCCAGTCTTATTTTCGGGGAAACACGGTAGTAAGTGCTATTTAATTGTTAGCTGTTGTTATTACCTGGCCCAGAGCAGGGATCCTCCACTTAATATCAGGACTTTTGTGTCCAATTGAATCTGAAAGGCCATTCCTAGATACAGAGATCGGTGTGGTGACCCATCAGGCCCTGCCCCAGGGTACCAGGAGCACTGAGAGGAGAGTAGGCAGGAAAGCGGGGAAGGCCAAGGTGGGTAAGGACTGCACCTAAGGAGGCAATCCAGGGATTGAAGAGGCATAACTAATAAAGACCTGGCAGGAACAAGTTGGGACCGTCTGGGTGAGAGGGCACAGTTACATGACTTCCAGGCCAGGGTCAGATGGGCGGTCTGGAGCTGGGGACTTTAGCCAGTGCCTGAGGCATGGGTGACAAGGTTTAGCTTCCCCAAGAGGGACTGGGCCTTTAGCCCCAGCTGAGAATTCGTAAGTAGATCAGGACAGTGAAACAGAACCCCGTCCTAGGACCTACCTGTGCCACAGCTGATGAGACCACCACAGAGGGGTCTGTAGGGATGAGCCAGCTAACTCCAGTCCCGACTGCTGGCAGATCAGAATCAGTAGAGAAGCTGGCAGGGCCTGGGCAGCAGTGGGAAGGCCAAGCCTGGAGGTAGCCAGGCCGACCACCGTGGCAGGTGGGTTCACTACCATCTTATTCCAAGATGAGGAGATGATGCTTTTACTGTCTGTACACTGGGTTTCATGAAGTCAGAAATGTATTGGGAAGAGCACAGCGAAGGGAGTCAGGAGTCCAGGATTTCATTCCGGCTGCCTCATTAATTTCCATTCTGGACCTGGGCAACCCACTGGCTCTCTGGGCATGTTTCCCCTGAAGTTGAAGGAGCTGACTGGTTCACCGAGCGCTCTTGTAGTTCTGGGCTTCTATGACTGCATGACCTATGGCCTCCGTGTGTGTTCTGTGATTGGAAAGGCCAGGGTGGGGAGATGAGAACAAGGCAGGCTGGGATTGGAGGCCCTGGCCATGGCAGTGCCAGCTTAGGGGCTGCGGGCATGGACAGCTGGGGTGACCACCAGAGCGGGGTGATTAGAGGCCCTGCTTTGTTCTCGAGCTTTTTCTGATGGATGTCTAACAGTCCAGGACCAAGATGACTGGGCTGGGTGGGGCAAATGGTAGTGATGGTACCGGCTCGGCTCATGGAGAAATAGCTCTGGAGGAGGCGATGAGTGGGGGCTGGTCTGCCTCCCATGCAGCTGGTATGACGGGCTCAGGGAGGTTAGGGGGTGGGGAGAGGAGTCAGTCATGGAGGTGAGGCAAGGACTTTTCCACTCCTTTAGGACTGGTCCACACTGAGGTTTGAAGTCATCAGGCACTGCGGTTTCCCTGGATGCATTCAAACAAAAGCAGGAAGACTATGGGGCAGGGACATCACATCTGTGACCAAAGGTAGAAGAAAGGGCTAGCTGTGCCCACAGTCTGGAGAACAATGGCCAACCAGGGGCTCACAGGCTCCTACTGATAGCTAATTCCTTCATTATGGAAAATCCTGTGCCTTGATAATAGATAAATACCGACTGAGCCTGGGTCCCACCTGGGCAGTCCTGACCCAGCATGGGCTGGGGAGAGATGCACACCTTTTCTGTCCATCCTGAGCAGTGTGCACTGTCCTGGAGTTGGAGCAGTTAGATCTGTCATGTGGGTGTTCCCAGTCAGCCCCACTCTGAGGCCTTGCGTAGATGTTCTGATCTTTGCTCCTTCTGAACAAAGAAAACCCTAGCTGTGTGTGTGTGTGTGGGGGGGTGGGGAGTCTGTCAGTGCGCACCAGGCCAGGTTGTGGTGAAGTCAGCTGGCTTTAGGGAACAGCCTGCCCATGCTGTTGCCAGGGGAGGCAGCTTTCTGCAGGTGGATGATGCTAGAGAACCGTGCCAGCCTGCTGGAACCTAGTGTCAGAATGAGGGGCATAGAGTTCGGGTCAGGGGGAGGAGGGCCCAGCCTGTGGGAACCTTTGGAGGCAGGGAGGGAGGCCCCACACCAGGGTGAGGGGAACCCAGGATTCTCTTCTTACAAGGTCACATTCCTCAGCAAAGACTTAATCCCATCCTGGCTCTGCCTCCATGCCCTCTCCAGCACTGCAGACCAAGAGGGCTCCTCTGCCTTTGCACAGACACTCCCTCCACAGTCTGGTGTGCCCTGGGTGGGACATTTCGGGTGGTGTTCCCTCTCCATCACCAAGAGTCAGAGAGCAGACTCAGTGATGGGTTGGGTTCCTCTGGGAGAAGGCTCCATTGAGTGTGTTTCCCTGTGTGTGCAGCCGAGTGTGTGCACCTGTTAGAATATATCTGGGATATGTGCGTGTGTCCCAGGGTATGTATGCACCACTGAGTGAATATTGAGTTTGTGCACCTTTGCAGGGAGGGTTTTGTGTGCCAAGAGTGGCTATGCGGCTGTGTGCTGACTGGTGTGTACATGAACGGAGATGCATGTGCTGGAGAGAATTGACTTGGGGGGGGGGCGGGGAGGCAGCAGAACAGGCCAGCTCCCTCCCTCCCTCTTTTTCCCCTGTCCCTGGCTGGGGAGGACTGGGAACAGAGTGGGGAGGAGCACACTGCCCGTTCCCCTGGCCCAGTACTTGCATGATTGGGCAAGGCCTTCAGCGCTGGAAGGGTTGGTCCTTAGATGGAGGGGCTGAAAGGTACCTATGTGACCTTGGCGGTGAGCTGCAAGCAGACCTTTCCCTGCCGCCTGGCCCATCCCAAAGGAGTTGGGAGCCGGGACCCTGCGCCCCCACGAGGGGCTCTGGGGCAATCCAGGGCCGCATCAATGTTGGATGAGCCCGCGCTGCCTGCGAGCGGCCTCGATACCATCTTCCCTGGTCTCACTTTTAGTGTAACTGGAGAGCCCAGGGACCAGCCCTAACCTGCGACTGGTGATCTTCTCACGAAGGCGC
>NW_017732184.1:651967-668236 GCF_001890085.2 Hipposideros armiger | reverse complement strand
ATAGAGTAGCAACGAAAATAATTTTATGGTTGGGGGTCACCACAACATGAGGAACTGTATTAAGGGGTCGCGGCATTAGGAAGGTTGAGACCCGCTGTCCTAGTCTAACAGGGAACAACTGTGTGGCTGTCCAAGGGTCCCAGACAGAGGCTTAGAGGAGTGCATACCTGTGTTGGGGAAGACAGCCATGCCCCCACCCCACCCCCACCATCCTTCCAGCAACTGCTTTTGATAGCTAGGGACAGTGTCCACAAGCGACCTTCACCCAGCCCAAGGGGGACGGACAACGTGAGTAGTGTCTGAAGTCTGGATTCTGCTTAGAGGCCACGGATGATAGGTGGGCATCCCTCTCCGCTGCCGTTTCTAGGAAGAAGGGTGGGTGTTTCTGTTGTCTGTGTTCCATTGAGTGAGCGGAGGCCAGGCCAGCTCGGGTTCTTGGGAAGGGGCCCCTTGAGGAAGCCTCTCCCTGATGGGCTGACACCGACATGCAGATGCCATATGCCTGCTTAGAACAGGCTCCGGAGTAAGACTGGCATCGCTCACCGGGGGTAATTACTGGTTTGGGTTCGATTTCCATTCAAAACAGTAATCCCAGCCTGAGCTGGGTGTCAGATCTGAAGGTTGATTATTAGTAACACTTATCAACAGCCTCTCAGCTTCAGGCAATTATAGCTAATCTGCCATTCCTGCTCCCAGTCGTGCAAAACTGCCAGCCTCTTCCCTGCTCGCCCACTCCGTTCCCCTCGCTTCTTCTCCTTTCCCTTCCCCTTAGCAGCCAGCCTGAGGGAGGGCAGGAGATGGGAGCCCCCTTTTGAGTCACTCTCACCCCCTTATGTATGTGCATGCTAGGCACCTGTGATCCCCAGTAGCAGCAATCTTTAAGTTGCAAAGTCTTATGAAATCTGAATCTGATTCTGTCAGCACTGAAAGGAATTCCTGTACCTTGCAGATAGAAACCCATATCTCCTGGCTCCTTGTCACATGACGCATTTTCGGTTGCATCAGGGCCCCTCCTGCCCCTGACTCAGCCTGTCTTCCCCCGCAGGCCAGAGACTAGATAAGGCAAGTGAGGCATTTACCTTAGGTACATATTTTAAGGGACTGTCACAAAGCTCAGTCATCCAGAGAAATACTATTTTAATGCAGTAATTTTTAAAAATGAAAATAAATGCAAAAACATCCATAATGAATACGAACAAAATTTTGTAAAGACAGGATCCAACCCTGGATGGCAGGACTTGGCCTCACTTGCCTCACCTTCATTTCAGCCCTATAGTACCCTGTCTTAATTTAAATTTAAAAAATTTTTGAGGGTATTTTTGCATCCATTTTGATGTAAATATTATTTATCTTGGTCACTGAGTTATTTGGCACCTCCTTAAATTTTGCACCCCTACGAGTGCCTCATTGGACTCACCCTAGTCCTGGCCCTGCTCCCCCACTTCCTGTTGGGCCCTACAGCCCTGCTCCCTTCAGTTCTCCCTGTCTAATGTCTCAGGTTGGGATCTCAGCTTCTGTCTGAGCTGGGGCCCCACCATGGGCTCTCCCTCCTGAATGCCCATCCTCCACTCCACCCCTCTGGACCTGCTTCATCCTTGGACACCTCCAAGAGGACTTGCAGGTTGCCATGGTAACTGCTGTGGTAATTGGAGGACAGAACACGCTGGGCTTGCTCCACTCCTACAGTCATGTCCGGCCAGAGCTGGATAAGTGCAGGTATGCCTGACAGAATCCCTGCTGCACGAATCTCAAAGGAAGCTAAAACATTGCTGGATGTGTATGGAGATGGAGAAAATTACATTTACCTGAATCCCTCCCAGGGGAAGGACAGCCTGTGGCTAATGGAAGACTGGTGATGTTTGTGACAGGGAGGCGAAACGCGGAAGTAAACATGGATGCTGGCTAACCAGCCTTCTGCAGAGGGTAGGTCTCATTCCCTGAAGGGTTTTGTTTTGCTGAGCAGGATCTGTAAGCTGAGGGATGCCTGTCACCAAAGAATGCCCTCCTCCTCCACCCCCAACCCTCAACTCCCCTCCCCCTGGCTGTGCTCAGCCTATCTCTAAAGGTTTAACAAACATTTCAGAAAGATCCTTGTTGAAGGAGTGCCCAGGATGCCAAATCATATGTGGGACTTGAGGCATTGTCATATCAAGGTCCAGGCCTATGTCATTTGGCCACTCAGTGTCCCAATGCTGGCCATCACAGTGAGAGACCCAAGAGTCTCAGGTGAAATGGGTCACAAGCACTCTGCCCTTGCTGTTCTCCACCATCTCCCTTCTGAGGCCTCCACAGCACCACAGAACTGGCACGCTCTGGCTACCCCGCCTGGCAGTAAGGCATCGCATCCAGTGCCTGCTCTGCCACTGCCTGGGCCAGCCGCTTCTCCTCCAGCCTCAGTTTCCTCTTCTGTGAAATCTCAATAATAATGCCCTCCTTCAAAGGCTGTGCTCACCATTTAAAGAGCTAACATATGTATAAGTGCTCTATACATCTGTATAACTGGCCAAGTGCTGTGACCGACGGAAGAGCCATGTGCTGTAGGGCCCTGGAAGACAGAACCAGAACCAAAGGGACGTGTGCTTGCGCTTGAGGTGAAGAAGAAATTGCTGATTGCAGAGGTGGAGGGCCCACTCTGGAAGGAGTGAGCACCCTGATGCTGGAGCTTGGGCAAGAAGGGGGACCAGGGACGACACTGCTTGAGAAGGTGCTAGCCTGAGTATCGGCTTTGAGATGCCCTTTGACTCTGACTGGAAAGTTCCATTCTTCCCACAGCAGGACAGAAGACATCTGAGAGTTTATGAGATGGAGGGATGAGGTGTCCAGTCCCAGGTGGGCACACGCCTGGACGCTGCCGTGTGCAGTGTGTCTGTACAGGATCCCTTCGTGCTGCCTCCCCATGCTGGCTTTGGAGCTTTGAGGCTTGTGTCAAAGTGGAGAGAACAGCAGACTGAGAGCTGGGAGACCTGGCTCTGAGCCGTCCTCCTTCTGAGCCTGATCTTCCCCACCTGTGTCATGAAGGGTGGGGGATGAGCTGCCCTTCTCAGCTGACAGTCTGTGGTTCTTCTATTTTCTGGAGGCCATGCGAGTTGACAGAAGGGGCTCACCTTTGCACTTTCCTCCCTGGCCGCTTACAGTCTCCTCACATGTCTTTATCTGTCTGCTTGGGAGACCAACGGGCCAAGGTCTTCAGGGTCCAGTCAGAGTGGAAAGAGCAACGTCTGGTTTTGCATCTCGGCATCATTTTCCCCTCAGAAATTTGAAACGGAATCCCAAAAAGTGGGGCTGGAGGTAGGGAAGAGAGAGGTGGAGGTGACATGACCCGGGAGCTAGAGTGAGTACCTGGTAGTAGATGAGGCTGGAGGAGCTGGCAGGACTTGGGCAGAGCACAGCAGCTCAGAGCCTGGCCCGAGGCAGTGGGGAGCTTCTGAAGGGTTAGTCAGGGTTGGGAGACATAATCAGATTTGCATTTAGAAGGAAGTTCACTCTAGTGTCAGAGGATGGATTGAGAGAAGCAAGTTGGAGGCAGAAACCATCCTGATGCCGAGATCTGGGCAACAGACAGGGCAGCCCTACTGAGGATGTGGGTCAAGGGAAGAGGGTGGGTGCAGTTGAGAGATGCTTGGTAAGAGACTTCAGAAGGGCTTGATAGTTGTCTGCGTGGGCAGAGGAGGGTGGACAAGGAAAAGCAGGAAGCTGCGATGGTGCCTGGGGGGCCGGGTGTGTCACTCACAAAGACAGAGTACATAAAATGAATGCTCAGGCTCACAGGAAGTCCTAGGATGCATACCTCAGTGTGAGGTGCTGTGGGACTGCTAGGGGGATGTGTCCAGAGAGCAGCTAGTTGGAAAGGTCTAGAGTTTAGGAGAGGGGTGGACCCATGATGCAAGTGTGGACATCCTCTATGTAAGAGCTGTGGGAAGTGAAGCCCTGTGAGGGGATAAGGTCACTCAGGTGCACTTTAGGTGGAATGAGAGGACAAGAGGCTAAGGACACAGACAGGGAAATCCTAAATCCCACATCAGTCCCTCAAAGGGACAATTTATTGTCCCCCAGCACAGAGCCTGCTACTGACTCCTAGCACAGGGCTGGCCACATAGAGAGCATCAGTGACTGTGTCCTCTGGCGGTGGTTCCTCCAGATAGGGCCTTTGTCCTCATTGCACCTGGCTATTCCTGGGTTGCTGTAGTAACCACAGATGCAGGGATACACAGCTTGTATTGCTATGGAAACAAGCAGGTGGGTGTCCATGAGTGGCATGGCCCGTGAGGCCTTGGGAATTCAGCCTGGTCCTGAAGGGCTTAGGAGGGAGACTAGGACCCGCAGAGAGGGTTTCCATGTCCTAATAAATCAGTGATGGTTGTTAGCCCAACTGTTGTCACGGTGATGGAGGAAGACACCCAGTGGCCTGTGCTAGCCTCAGGACTGAGCCAAGCGAGCCAAGGAACTACACCAGGCTCCAGATTTTTGTGTGTAGCCCCTCCAGGAGCAGCCCCCAAACTCACCCCATCCTCTGGCCACCAAGGGGCCCAGGACCCCTTTGCTTTCTTTCTGGGTTTGCACCCTTTTGCCAAGACAGGGATTTTGTTCCCAGGAGGCACTCCCCGGCCCATGGGATCTCATCATTCAAAGCAACGCAGGAAACTTGGGCCCCTGAAACGGGGCCACCGAAGAGATCCAGATCGGTAAGCATTGAACACCCCACCTCTGGCCCATGGACCCCACATCACATCCACTCACCCCTTCCCAGTGACCGCACCCCTCTGCAGTTCCAAGGCCTCCCCTCCCCCATGGCCACATGGGACCCCACCGCCCGAAGCCTCGGGCTCTAGACAGGGAAACGAGGAGGCTTTGTTCCTCTGCCTGCCCAGGATCCCAAGGGGTTCCTTTACCAGGGAGTGAGGCCTCTGCCCTTGGCGGCTCCACACTCCCGCCCGCTGCCTGTCCTGGTGGGCTCCTTCCAGCCTCCACCCCCGGCCCCATGTTTCATTCCCACAGCTCTGGTCTGTACCGCCCTCATTCTGGGCTACCTGCCTGCTGTCCCCGGCTCCACAGAGTGAGCACCCGACGGAAATCCCTCCACCCTGATCCCACTTAACTCCCACCTGAAGCGGCTGAGACCGAGGCCCTGAAGGAGGCCTTGCGTGACCGCAGTCTGGCCAGGCAAGGGGCAGGAATGACGAGGTGAGGCAACATGGGCGTGGAGTCACCCCTGCTTTTCCTCCTCAGGAGAACAACCAGGAGGAAGTACTGGAAGGAAGGAAGGGAGATCGTTCGGTGAGCTGGCAGGGGAGAAAGGAGCCCCGGCTGGGAAAGGGCCATCCACAGGAGACTGTGCGGGAGGTGGCGGGCAACACATGGGTGGCTCAGTGGCGGACCCCATGTGTGCTGGAGTGCGTGTGTGTGTGAAGTGGGGTCCACGAGTGCCTCATTGGACTGGGGGGGGACAGGAGCTGGGGTGGGGAGGCTGGCGCGGGTTCCAGTGGTTTGTCCCGGGACAGGGTGGGGGCCGGCCGGGCCCAGCCCTGAGGGGCAGGGGGTCGGTTCCAACCTGGCCTCTCCTGGGCCCCTGGGTCCCGGTGCTGGGTTACACCTCCTCCCCCCTCGGGCCACTTTGTCCTCCCCTGGGTGTCATCTGTCGGGCGGTGTGTCCTTGGGGCAGTTCAGTCCCATCCCCCCTCATGCCGTTGGGGTTTCCTGCTTGGGAAGGGGCTGGAGGGGCATCAGCTGGACGTTGAGAGATACCCTTGGGATCGGAAGGGGAGTTGCTGCAGCTGCGCAGAGCCTCCCATTGCAGGTGAGTGTCTGTGCCCCGAGTGGGGGGGGGGTGGAGGGGGGTGGGAACGGAGAGAGGGCAGGACTGAGATCTGGGGATCCCCGTTGGCCAAGCTTCTCACCACCCTACCTGTTCTACTGCAGCCCCTTGTGACACCACCCCCAACCTCTCTCTAGGAGGCAGCAGTGAAGTGGGCTGGTAGTCCCTTGAGCGTCTGGTACTTGTTGGCAGTCTTGGGTTGAAGTTTTTAATGGGCTGTGGCCTGGGTAGTGGACCATGGACAGCCACTGTGGTGTGCAAGTGAGTTTGGACTAAATAGGCAAGTTGTGACTGGGTGGACTGGCAGCCTGTTTTTGTGAATAAATGGAATACGTACATCCATTTGTTTATGTATGGTCTATGGCTGCTTTCACCCTACAGCCTCAGAGTTGAGCACAGCTCAGAGTTCAAGCCTCAAATATTTACTGTCTGGCCCTTTAGGAAAATGTTTGCCCACCCTTCTCAGATATTCCCCATTGTGCATGCTCCCCTTCACCCTGGGTGTGTCCATTCTCTTCCTCTCCCCCCACACCTCAGCACATTCCCTTCCTCCTCCCTCTGCATCCCCCACACACCTGGCTCACCCCAGGCTGAGTGCTGTCTACACCTGGGGACTTTACTTTGGGGCCCACTCACCTCACCTTGCCTCACTACTTTCTCTGGCCAAGAAAGGAAAATGATTGGGCGCAACAGGCATTACAGAATCCAATAGGGTATCTGAGGGCTGAGGGCCGAGCCCCTGCGACATTCTTGACTGGCCCCATGATGAAAATAGGCCCCTTCCCAGGCCACAGGAGCAGGGTGAGTTAGCTGATGGTGAGCACCGCTTCTCTGGGACCCCCAGATCTGTTACAGCACCTGAGAGGCTGAGCAGGCCAGTTCTGGGTGTGGGCCTCCTGTCACCTCTCCCTGGGGTCCTGGCCGTGAGCAGGTGAGAAAGCTGAGGTCCCAGTGGAGTTGGGGCGGGGGGAACACTGCTGAAGGAGCACAGAATGATAGGGCACCAGGATGCCCTGGAGAGACCTAGGGGCACCAGAGGCACAGCCCCTACCCTGCCTGCTACTCAGCGGCCCATAGTGCCTCTTTCTTCCAAGCCCCAAGCATTTGTGAACAAAGCCAAACCCCTTTTCTTGGTTCCCTATTGCACAGCTGAGTTCAGGGGTCTGTTTCAGGGGAAGGAGAGGAGCAGAGGGAGACCTCAGGTCCTGAAGACAGAGCTGCTGTCACTAGGTGGCACCCTTGAAGTGTCGGCTCCTGCTAGGGAGGGTGCTGCGTGTTCTGACACTTGCCCACTGTTCACCTGTCCAATTCCAGCCTAAAAGGCTGTGGTGTCATACACTCTGAATCCCACCAGGTCTGACCAGCTCTGTCTGCCCCCGAGGCAGCTCATCAACCCCTCCATTCTGTGGCTCGGGGCATTTTTACTTGGGACATGAGAATGGGCCATCAGGGACCGCCTGCAGTTGTAGTGATCTGTCATTACCTGCCTACTTATCCTCTTTCCCCACAGGACTCCTTGTGGGCAGGGACTGTCTCATTTCCCTCTGGGCCACAGGTCCTGGCACAGTAGAGAGGGCACAAGGTGGTGAATGATGTGCAAACAGGAGAGAGTGTTGCCATCACTGTTTGCCACCGTAATGTGTCTCATGAATCCTCTTTAGTATCCTGCTACCTCACTGGGCAGCCAGGGGGAAGGACCCAGGCACACGTATATCCTGGGAGGAGAGCTGGTTCAGAGGCAAGAGAAGGCTTTTTCCCTCTGGCCTGGTTCTGGGTGGTGCCAGCATTCTAGGACTCCTCTAGATAGGATGAGAGGCACTGAGGAGACACAGGCTAGGGTGGGAGAATGTTGCTTGTTTCCAGGGAGAGTTTCCAGGAATACCTGGCCTTGTCTGGCAGCAGGAGCAAGCACACGCTCATCAAGGATGGAGAAAGGGGCTGAGGTGGACCCTATGGTGGCCTTGCCCTTCTCACCTGGCCCCAGTTCATGCCATCCCAGGAACCTCCTAGTCCAGCGGTTCTCAACCTGTGGGGCGCGACCCCTTTGGGGGTCGAACGACCCTTTCACAGGGGTCGCCTAAGACCATCGGAAAACAAAAAGATATTTACATTACGATTCATAACAGTAGCAAAATGACAGTGATAGAGTAGCAACGAAAATAATTTTATGGTTGGGGGTCACCACAACATGAGGAACTGTATTAAGGGGTCGCGGCATTAGGAAGGTTGAGACCCGCTGTCCTAGTCTAACAGGGAACAACTGTGTGGCTGTCCAAGGGTCCCAGACAGAGGCTTAGAGGAGTGCATACCTGTGTTGGGGAAGACAGCCATGCCCCCACCCCACCCCCACCATCCTTCCAGCAACTGCTTTTGATAGCTAGGGACAGTGTCCACAAGCGACCTTCACCCAGCCCAAGGGGGACGGACAACGTGAGTAGTGTCTGAAGTCTGGATTCTGCTTAGAGGCCACGGATGATAGGTGGGCATCCCTCTCCGCTGCCGTTTCTAGGAAGAAGGGTGGGTGTTTCTGTTGTCTGTGTTCCATTGAGTGAGCGGAGGCCAGGCCAGCTCGGGTTCTTGGGAAGGGGCCCCTTGAGGAAGCCTCTCCCTGATGGGCTGACACCGACATGCAGATGCCATATGCCTGCTTAGAACAGGCTCCGGAGTAAGACTGGCATCGCTCACCGGGGGTAATTACTGGTTTGGGTTCGATTTCCATTCAAAACAGTAATCCCAGCCTGAGCTGGGTGTCAGATCTGAAGGTTGATTATTAGTAACACTTATCAACAGCCTCTCAGCTTCAGGCAATTATAGCTAATCTGCCATTCCTGCTCCCAGTCGTGCAAAACTGCCAGCCTCTTCCCTGCTCGCCCACTCCGTTCCCCTCGCTTCTTCTCCTTTCCCTTCCCCTTAGCAGCCAGCCTGAGGGAGGGCAGGAGATGGGAGCCCCCTTTTGAGTCACTCTCACCCCCTTATGTATGTGCATGCTAGGCACCTGTGATCCCCAGTAGCAGCAATCTTTAAGTTGCAAAGTCTTATGAAATCTGAATCTGATTCTGTCAGCACTGAAAGGAATTCCTGTACCTTGCAGATAGAAACCCATATCTCCTGGCTCCTTGTCACATGACGCATTTTCGGTTGCATCAGGGCCCCTCCTGCCCCTGACTCAGCCTGTCTTCCCCCGCAGGCCAGAGACTAGATAAGGCAAGTGAGGCATTTACCTTAGGTACATATTTTAAGGGACTGTCACAAAGCTCAGTCATCCAGAGAAATACTATTTTAATGCAGTAATTTTTAAAAATGAAAATAAATGCAAAAACATCCATAATGAATACGAACAAAATTTTGTAAAGACAGGATCCAACCCTGGATGGCAGGACTTGGCCTCACTTGCCTCACCTTCATTTCAGCCCTATAGTACCCTGTCTTAATTTAAATTTAAAAAATTTTTGAGGGTATTTTTGCATCCATTTTGATGTAAATATTATTTATCTTGGTCACTGAGTTATTTGGCACCTCCTTAAATTTTGCACCCCTACGAGTGCCTCATTGGACTCACCCTAGTCCTGGCCCTGCTCCCCCACTTCCTGTTGGGCCCTACAGCCCTGCTCCCTTCAGTTCTCCCTGTCTAATGTCTCAGGTTGGGATCTCAGCTTCTGTCTGAGCTGGGGCCCCACCATGGGCTCTCCCTCCTGAATGCCCATCCTCCACTCCACCCCTCTGGACCTGCTTCATCCTTGGACACCTCCAAGAGGACTTGCAGGTTGCCATGGTAACTGCTGTGGTAATTGGAGGACAGAACACGCTGGGCTTGCTCCACTCCTACAGTCATGTCCGGCCAGAGCTGGATAAGTGCAGGTATGCCTGACAGAATCCCTGCTGCACGAATCTCAAAGGAAGCTAAAACATTGCTGGATGTGTATGGAGATGGAGAAAATTACATTTACCTGAATCCCTCCCAGGGGAAGGACAGCCTGTGGCTAATGGAAGACTGGTGATGTTTGTGACAGGGAGGCGAAACGCGGAAGTAAACATGGATGCTGGCTAACCAGCCTTCTGCAGAGGGTAGGTCTCATTCCCTGAAGGGTTTTGTTTTGCTGAGCAGGATCTGTAAGCTGAGGGATGCCTGTCACCAAAGAATGCCCTCCTCCTCCACCCCCAACCCTCAACTCCCCTCCCCCTGGCTGTGCTCAGCCTATCTCTAAAGGTTTAACAAACATTTCAGAAAGATCCTTGTTGAAGGAGTGCCCAGGATGCCAAATCATATGTGGGACTTGAGGCATTGTCATATCAAGGTCCAGGCCTATGTCATTTGGCCACTCAGTGTCCCAATGCTGGCCATCACAGTGAGAGACCCAAGAGTCTCAGGTGAAATGGGTCACAAGCACTCTGCCCTTGCTGTTCTCCACCATCTCCCTTCTGAGGCCTCCACAGCACCACAGAACTGGCACGCTCTGGCTACCCCGCCTGGCAGTAAGGCATCGCATCCAGTGCCTGCTCTGCCACTGCCTGGGCCAGCCGCTTCTCCTCCAGCCTCAGTTTCCTCTTCTGTGAAATCTCAATAATAATGCCCTCCTTCAAAGGCTGTGCTCACCATTTAAAGAGCTAACATATGTATAAGTGCTCTATACATCTGTATAACTGGCCAAGTGCTGTGACCGACGGAAGAGCCATGTGCTGTAGGGCCCTGGAAGACAGAACCAGAACCAAAGGGACGTGTGCTTGCGCTTGAGGTGAAGAAGAAATTGCTGATTGCAGAGGTGGAGGGCCCACTCTGGAAGGAGTGAGCACCCTGATGCTGGAGCTTGGGCAAGAAGGGGGACCAGGGACGACACTGCTTGAGAAGGTGCTAGCCTGAGTATCGGCTTTGAGATGCCCTTTGACTCTGACTGGAAAGTTCCATTCTTCCCACAGCAGGACAGAAGACATCTGAGAGTTTATGAGATGGAGGGATGAGGTGTCCAGTCCCAGGTGGGCACACGCCTGGACGCTGCCGTGTGCAGTGTGTCTGTACAGGATCCCTTCGTGCTGCCTCCCCATGCTGGCTTTGGAGCTTTGAGGCTTGTGTCAAAGTGGAGAGAACAGCAGACTGAGAGCTGGGAGACCTGGCTCTGAGCCGTCCTCCTTCTGAGCCTGATCTTCCCCACCTGTGTCATGAAGGGTGGGGGATGAGCTGCCCTTCTCAGCTGACAGTCTGTGGTTCTTCTATTTTCTGGAGGCCATGCGAGTTGACAGAAGGGGCTCACCTTTGCACTTTCCTCCCTGGCCGCTTACAGTCTCCTCACATGTCTTTATCTGTCTGCTTGGGAGACCAACGGGCCAAGGTCTTCAGGGTCCAGTCAGAGTGGAAAGAGCAACGTCTGGTTTTGCATCTCGGCATCATTTTCCCCTCAGAAATTTGAAACGGAATCCCAAAAAGTGGGGCTGGAGGTAGGGAAGAGAGAGGTGGAGGTGACATGACCCGGGAGCTAGAGTGAGTACCTGGTAGTAGATGAGGCTGGAGGAGCTGGCAGGACTTGGGCAGAGCACAGCAGCTCAGAGCCTGGCCCGAGGCAGTGGGGAGCTTCTGAAGGGTTAGTCAGGGTTGGGAGACATAATCAGATTTGCATTTAGAAGGAAGTTCACTCTAGTGTCAGAGGATGGATTGAGAGAAGCAAGTTGGAGGCAGAAACCATCCTGATGCCGAGATCTGGGCAACAGACAGGGCAGCCCTACTGAGGATGTGGGTCAAGGGAAGAGGGTGGGTGCAGTTGAGAGATGCTTGGTAAGAGACTTCAGAAGGGCTTGATAGTTGTCTGCGTGGGCAGAGGAGGGTGGACAAGGAAAAGCAGGAAGCTGCGATGGTGCCTGGGGGGCCGGGTGTGTCACTCACAAAGACAGAGTACATAAAATGAATGCTCAGGCTCACAGGAAGTCCTAGGATGCATACCTCAGTGTGAGGTGCTGTGGGACTGCTAGGGGGATGTGTCCAGAGAGCAGCTAGTTGGAAAGGTCTAGAGTTTAGGAGAGGGGTGGACCCATGATGCAAGTGTGGACATCCTCTATGTAAGAGCTGTGGGAAGTGAAGCCCTGTGAGGGGATAAGGTCACTCAGGTGCACTTTAGGTGGAATGAGAGGACAAGAGGCTAAGGACACAGACAGGGAAATCCTAAATCCCACATCAGTCCCTCAAAGGGACAATTTATTGTCCCCCAGCACAGAGCCTGCTACTGACTCCTAGCACAGGGCTGGCCACATAGAGAGCATCAGTGACTGTGTCCTCTGGCGGTGGTTCCTCCAGATAGGGCCTTTGTCCTCATTGCACCTGGCTATTCCTGGGTTGCTGTAGTAACCACAGATGCAGGGATACACAGCTTGTATTGCTATGGAAACAAGCAGGTGGGTGTCCATGAGTGGCATGGCCCGTGAGGCCTTGGGAATTCAGCCTGGTCCTGAAGGGCTTAGGAGGGAGACTAGGACCCGCAGAGAGGGTTTCCATGTCCTAATAAATCAGTGATGGTTGTTAGCCCAACTGTTGTCACGGTGATGGAGGAAGACACCCAGTGGCCTGTGCTAGCCTCAGGACTGAGCCAAGCGAGCCAAGGAACTACACCAGGCTCCAGATTTTTGTGTGTAGCCCCTCCAGGAGCAGCCCCCAAACTCACCCCATCCTCTGGCCACCAAGGGGCCCAGGACCCCTTTGCTTTCTTTCTGGGTTTGCACCCTTTTGCCAAGACAGGGATTTTGTTCCCAGGAGGCACTCCCCGGCCCATGGGATCTCATCATTCAAAGCAACGCAGGAAACTTGGGCCCCTGAAACGGGGCCACCGAAGAGATCCAGATCGGTAAGCATTGAACACCCCACCTCTGGCCCATGGACCCCACATCACATCCACTCACCCCTTCCCAGTGACCGCACCCCTCTGCAGTTCCAAGGCCTCCCCTCCCCCATGGCCACATGGGACCCCACCGCCCGAAGCCTCGGGCTCTAGACAGGGAAACGAGGAGGCTTTGTTCCTCTGCCTGCCCAGGATCCCAAGGGGTTCCTTTACCAGGGAGTGAGGCCTCTGCCCTTGGCGGCTCCACACTCCCGCCCGCTGCCTGTCCTGGTGGGCTCCTTCCAGCCTCCACCCCCGGCCCCATGTTTCATTCCCACAGCTCTGGTCTGTACCGCCCTCATTCTGGGCTACCTGCCTGCTGTCCCCGGCTCCACAGAGTGAGCACCCGACGGAAATCCCTCCACCCTGATCCCACTTAACTCCCACCTGAAGCGGCTGAGACCGAGGCCCTGAAGGAGGCCTTGCGTGACCGCAGTCTGGCCAGGCAAGGGGCAGGAATGACGAGGTGAGGCAACATGGGCGTGGAGTCACCCCTGCTTTTCCTCCTCAGGAGAACAACCAGGAGGAAGTACTGGAAGGAAGGAAGGGAGATCGTTCGGTGAGCTGGCAGGGGAGAAAGGAGCCCCGGCTGGGAAAGGGCCATCCACAGGAGACTGTGCGGGAGGTGGCGGGCAACACATGGGTGGCTCAGTGGCGGACCCCATGTGTGCTGGAGTGCGTGTGTGTGTGTGAAGTGGGGTCCAGGGGAGGGTGTGGCCCCTAAGCAAACTCTGCACTCACCGTGCCTGCTGTGGCCTTGGTTTGTTCCTCCTGGGTCCTTCTGTGCCCCACCAGCCAGGTGGTACTGACGAGAGAGCCCGAGTCCTGGGCTCTGCTCCCCAGCCTGTCCTGGGCCTCTCAGCCAGGCCTTCCCTGGGCCACTGGAGAATTCCTTCCCACTGTCTGAGCGCCCAGACCTGCCCCACTGGCACCCTCTGGCCTGTCTTCCACAGTCAGGTGATGTGTCTGTCAGGACTCCTGACCAGGACTTTATGTGTACCCTACTGATGACAGGGTCCCTGGGATATGTTTTTTGGCCCAAAGGATGGGCATAAATAGCTGCCCTGTGAAGGAGGGGGCTCAGACGTGTGTACAGATGAGACAAGATGATGGGATCCCCTCCCCAAGTGCAGCGTGGCTGCTGAAGGGCCTCAGTGCCTGAGGAATCTGCCCACACTTCCAGGGACCAGGCCAGAGAAACGGGGCACCTGGGGCTCTGTTTTGCCCGCTCCTGGGTTTCTGATGGGGTCTGTGATGATGGGGTCCTAAAAGGGAAGCTCTATGCAGAGCCATGGGTCTCAGGGATGGCCCCATGGCCAGGACCTCCTGTGATCTCCATTTCTACACACAGCCTCAAACCAGGTTGGCTTTTTAGCCTGAAGAAAAATCTCATGAAGAGAAACGGGAGGAGTGGTGTATCACTTGAGCAAACCTCAGGGGCTCTTGGGGAGGAGGAGGAGGAGGAGAATGAAGGGTGCAAGTAGCGAATCCCAGGGGGATGACTGCTGCATGACTCTAATGAGGCTGGAAGACTTCAGCTCATCTGTCTTCTGCAGCTGGTGCATTTTGAGTGATGTGAGCTGATGAGTCTCCTTCCTGCACCCACCACCCATACACTGTTAAGTTTGCAAGAGTCTATGAGATGCCACATCCAACCCCTTGTTTAACAGGCAAAACCGAGGCCTCAGGGCAGGGTCACACCGCAAGTTCATGGCAGAGTCAGGACTAGAAAGCAGGCTTCCTGCTCAAGGCTTTTTCTCTGAACTGCAGACCAGGGAGCCAGCCTTGCTGTGTGGGAGTCAAGAGCCTTACTGGAAGTGAGTGGTTCTTTGGTTTGACCTTGCTTCATGTGAACAGAGGCCCTGGGCATACTGTGGTCTGTGTATCTACAGCTGATGGCTAGCTGGCAGGGACTCCAGGCCATACTGGGTTTTTGGGGTGATTATTTCTGGGATTTGGTGCCTCTCTACTTTACCCAGATCCCCCAACACCACTCTGGCTCTTCCATGTTGAAAAGCTCTGCCAGTTTCCCTTAAAACTGTGTTAATTCAAGATGCTACCAATAAGCGTGATGTTTGACCCGTTGTGGCCAGTCCTGTGTGGGCACACAGGGCTGCCAGTAGATGGACAAGGGAAATGAGGAACCAGATGGCCTCATGGCCGAGAGCTGAGTTATAGGGACATATCTCTGCAGGTTGGGAATAGTTATAATTAATGGCAAAGTTCATGGTCCAGCCATGTGGAGACGTAGCATTCCTTCTCTCCTCTGTATTTTCATTGGGTCAACTTTCCTGATTCCTCTGTTTCGTAACCCAGTTAAGAAACAAAACAAAAATACCTTGACTTGACAACCTCCTCTCTCTCCTACCCTTCTAAACCCAACCTATTGAAATCAAAGTCAGTGTTTATCTCCACTTCCTCACCTCCTGCTGAGTCCTCAATCCACTGCGACTGGGTGTCTGCCCCCACTTCATCAGCAGTGCTTCCCACGCCTCCAGTCAGGTCTCCAGTCATTCTTACTGTAAATCCAGGAGAAGTCTTTCAGTTCCTAGTTGATCTCTCACCAGCATTTGACATAGCTGAGTGCACTCTGCCTTTTGAAGCGCTCTTCCCTTGCATCCTGTGACCCCACACTCTCCTTTTCTACCTGCCATTCTGTTAATTATTCCTGTTTTCTTCATGAGATTTTCTTCTTCTGTTCACCCTGGAAATAAATGCTGATGTGTCTCAGGATTCTGTCCTGGTCCTTTTTTCTTCCTTACGCCAATCTCATTGATTACCGTGGCTTCAACTTCCATATAGCTGATTGAGGACTAAAGTTGCTCCCTAGACCTTACTTATTCATTTCATTTTTTCTTTTCAATTCTGTCAGTTTTTGCTTCATGTGTATTGAAGCTCTGTTCTTAGCTACATAAATATGTACGATTAAGTGTCCCCTTAAGAACTTAACCCTTTCATCAATATGATATATCTTTATCACTGGTAATATTTCTTGTTCTGCAGTCTAGTTGGTCTGAGATTAATATAATTACTCCAGCTTTCTGTTGATTGGTGTTTGTATGGCATATCTTTCTCCATCCGTTTAATCTCTCTGACTTTGTATTTAAAGTGGGTTTCTTTTAGAAAGCATATAGGTAATTGCATCATTTGTATCCAACCTGACAATTTGGCTTTTTAATTGGAGTGTTCAGATACTTAATTTACATTAAATGTCAATATGCTTGAGTTTAAATCTACCATCTTGCCATTAGTATTCTGTTTTTCCCACTTGTTTTTTGTCCCCCTTTTCTTCTTTTCTTGCTTTCTTTGAGATTGGATATCTTTTATGATTTTGTTTTAACTCTATTCTTAGCTTATTAGCTGAAACTCTTTTTTTGTTTATGTTTTTGTTTGTTTTTCTTAGGAATTAATGTAGGGTTTACAATATCCATCTTCAACTTACCACAGTCTACCTTAAAATAATATTATACCACTTCATATATATTATAAAAACCAGTATACTTCCATTCCTCCTCCTTGTCTTTTGAGCTGTTATTGTTATGAATTTTGCTTTTACCTATGATATAAACCCAACAATACATTGTTATTGTTTTACTTTAA
>NW_017732184.1:648796-649934 GCF_001890085.2 Hipposideros armiger | reverse complement strand
TTTTTTTCAAAGTAGCTTTCAACAGTCTTATACTTATTTTTTTTAATTCACTTCTCAGTATTTTATTCTTTTTGATGCTGTTGTAAATTGAATTATTTTCTTCATTTCATTTTTGGATTGTTCACTGCAAGTGTAGAGAAATATAACTGATATTGTATATTGATTTGTATCCTGCAAGCTTGCTGAATTTGTTTATTAGTTATAATAGTTTTTATTGGATACCTTAGGTCTTTTTTTGGACAAAATAATGTCATCTCTGAATAGAGATAGTTTTACTTTTTTCTTTCTAATTTGGATGCCTTTTATTTCATTTTTCCCCCTAATCGTCTTGGTTAGAACGCTCAGTACAATTTGAATAGATTTGTCAAGAGTGAGTATCCTTGTTTTAATCTTTGAGGGATGCCTTCAGTCTTTCACTTTTAAGTATGATGTTAGTGTTTGCTTTTTTGTAGATGTCCCTTATCAGGTTGAAGAAGTCCCCTCCTAATTCTAGTTTTTTGAATAATTTTATTATGAAGGGGTGTCAAATTTTTTCTGTATCTATTGAGATGATTATGTGGTTTTGTCCTTTATTCTGTTGATATTGTGTATTTTATTAATTGATTTTTGGATGATAAGAAAACTTTGCATCCCTGGGATAAATCCTCCTTGGTCAAGATATATAATCCTTTTTATATGTTGCTGCATTTCATTTGTTTTTAATGAGGAAAGAAATATTTCACATGAACCTGCCTGTTTACCATTTCCAATGCTCTTCATATGGATATTCAAGTTGTCATCTAGTCTCATTTTCCTTTTCCCAGAAGGGCTTATTTTAACATTTTGTGTAGTGCTGATCTACTGGTGATGCATTCTCTTAGAATTTGTTGATATGAAACAGTCTTTATTTTGTTTTCATTTTTGAAAGATACTTTGTCCCAAATAGAATTAAAATTAACAGGATTTGTTTTCCTTTCAGTACCTTAAAGATGTCGCTCTACTGTCTTCTGGTTTGCAGTGTTTCTGACGAGACGTGTGCTGCTTTTTTCCCTTTGCTCCTGTTTGCAATGTCTGCCCCTCTCCCACCCCTTTTTTGGACACTTTTAAGATTTTCTCTTTATCACTAGTTTTCAACAATTTGATTATGAGGTATCTTGGT
>NW_017732184.1:644369-646851 GCF_001890085.2 Hipposideros armiger | reverse complement strand
GACGGCCAGAATGGATGCTCAGTATAAGGTGCACTGAATGAATGAAAGCTGGCTATGGAGGCATGGCTGGCCGAAACAAGGAGGCCCAAGGCCAGCTGCCCTTCAATGGCCTGGATGTCCTCAGGGCTGTCAGGCCCAGAGCAGAAGGGCTCAGTGCAGCAGCCTCGCTCCCAGAGCTGGGCAGTGCGGGGCTTGTGGGTTGGTGCTCTGCTGCACAGGGGCTAGACTTCCTGTGGCTGCATTTTTACCTGCATCAGCGGGAGCCCTGCTGTATCATCCCAGCCTGCATGGGCCTGAGTCCTGGGGGCGTGTCTTGAGGTGGCTGGACTTGCGTGAGGGTCAGAAACTGTGCCACAGGAAGCCTGGTGTGTCACAGGAAATTCTTATTGAAAAGAGATTTTAGAATAGGATGTGATAAAGGCTTTGATGACTGGGACATGCCACCATACTGTATAACTCTGCTGAGAAAAGTCTCATTTGCTCATCCACTTAAAAAATTACATACTTGACTATCATTTGATTATAAGCTCCATGAAGGCAGGGGCCATGTCTGTCTTTTTCATCGTGATGTCCTCAGCCTCCAGTGTATGTCCACAGTAGCACTCAAATCATTACTGAATGGATAATAATAGCCAGAATTTACCGAGGACTTATAGTATATCACACAAAGTTCTAAGCCATTTACATATATTAACTCATATAATAGTCACAACCGCCCTATGGGGTAGATTCTGTTATTGTTCTCATTTTGATGCTGAAGAAACTAGAACACAGAATGGTTAAGTAAATTGTCCAAGGTCATGTGGTCACATAAGTGTTGAGGAAAGCTTTCAAAGACTTGTGTCCTTAACGTCTATTGAATGAATGAATGAATAAATGGATGAATGAATGTCCTGATTTATAGTATCTACAAAAGTGGATCATAATAGATAAAAGTGTACTTCCTAAAACAATCACCAGAACATCAGGCTTTCTATAATTTGGACTATCCATACTCAATGTCAATTACTACATCTCTCTGTATTATGTATATGTAGTGTTATAAAATTGTATATAACATGCCATTAAATATAGTAGTACTATGAGGTATGACAATTAAGTTCACGAACTCATCCTAGAAAAAGTGCTACATACCTTATTGCTGAATATCACTACAGTCACTTTCGAAGTACTCCCCTTGGGGAGCTATGCACCAATGCCAGCACCTAGTCCACCCTTCATAGCAATTTTGGAACTCTTTTTCTGGAATAGCCATCAGAGCTGTCATCATATTACCCTGGATGTCCTGAATGTCATCAAAATGTCTTCCTTTCAGTATTTCCTTTATCTTTGGGTAAAGAAAGAAGTCATTGGGGGTCAGATCATAAAAACTCCCTCACAGACAGTGCTGTGTGAGCTGGTGCATTGNATACAATTTACCTATTTATAAAACACTATTATAGTGTTTTAAGTTGTGCAACCATCACCACAGTCAATTTTAAAACATTTTCATTTGCTCCCCCACAAAAACCCCATCACCATTAGCAGTCACTTCCCTTTCGTCTACCCACCCCCAGCTCTACACAACTGCTAATTTACTCTCTGTCTTCATAGATTTTCCTACTGTGAACATTTCATATGAATGGAATCATATAATATGTGGTCTTTTGTGACTGGCTTTTTTCCTTAGCATAATGTTTTCAAGATTCATCCATGTTGTAGCATGTCTCAATACTTCATTTTCTTCATTGCCAAATAATATTCTACTGTGTGGACATGCCACATTTTGTTTATCCATTCATCAGTTGATGGACATTTGGGTTGTTTCCACCTTTTATCTTTTATAAATGCTGCTGCTGTGAACATCTGTGGACATGTTTCATTTCTCTTGGGTATATACCTAGGAGTAGAACTTCTGGGAAACTCTATGTTCAACCTTTTGAGGAGCACCAGACTTTTCCAAAGTGGCTGCAGCAGTTTGCATTCCCACCAGCAGTGTATGAGGATTCCAATTTATTCACATCCTTGCCATTACATATTTTATCTGTGATTTTGATTATAGCCATCTTGGTGAGTGTGAAATGGTATCTCATTGTGGTTTTGACTTACATTTACCTGATGAAAAATAATGACTAATGATGTATATCTTCTTTGGAAAAATGTTTATTCAAATCTTTTGCCCATTTTTAAATGGGTTATTTGTATTTTTATTATTGAGTTGTAAACATTCTTTATATATTCTAGATACAAGCCCTTTATCAAACAATGATTTGCAAATACTTTATACTATTCTGTGGGTTGTCTTTTCACTTTTGTTATAGTGAGTCACAAAAATTTTAAATTTTACAACATAAAAGTTTTAAATTTTGATTAAATATATCTATTTTTTTCTTTTGTTGCTTGTACTTTTGGTGTTATATCTGAGAAATCATTGCTTAATCCAAGGTCACAAAGATTTATGCCTATGTTTTCTTCTAAGAGTTTTATAGTTTTAACTCTTACA
>NW_017732184.1:572655-637940 GCF_001890085.2 Hipposideros armiger | reverse complement strand
AACTGGGGTCCTCTGGCATCCCAAGCCAGCTCTTAACCATTGCACCACTCGGCCGGCCCTCATTTATTTTTAATTGCTGCACCAACAGCATTTGTATCCATTTTGGGATGCATTTTTATAAACTTTGCACTAATATTCTTTAAAGGAAAGGTATTGTGACAAAGGGAAAGCTTCAAATGAGGGTGAGGAAGGAAGTCTTGGGTGGCTAATGCCCAGAGCTGGTTACTATTGTTGTTACTCTGGGAGCTTCCAACAGGGAGCTTTGCTGAGTGGAAAGGACTGGAGTTGTGAGCACTGCAGAGTAGATTTTAAAAATAAGGTTGTTTTGTTTTGTGTTGTTACTACAGAAAAGTGTTTCTTAATTGAAAAAAAATATGGGTTAAAACTCTCTTTAGGTGCTATTTTGGAAAAAAATCTATTTGGGTGCTATCTGCAAAAAATATGCAGCGTTGGTGTGTTCACAAATATATGAGTGTGCGTGTGCATATGTCCTTTTAACAAAGTTGTGTAGAATGTTTTGTCATCTAAATTTTTCACTCAACATAGTTTCCCATATCATTAAATGTAAGTAGAAAAATATTCTTTTCAATGGCTATTGAATAGTTCTTTTTATGGACCTACTGAAATTTAACCATTCTCCTATTTTATTTCAACAATTTCTAATTCCCAATGATGAACATCTTTGTACATACATCTCTATGCTTACTTGATTACTTTCTTAGAACAGCATCAGAGAAGTGAAATTAATGGCTAGAAAAGAATGACACGCTTAAGGATATTCATGAAAGGCGTTTGATACACTCATGTGGCCACATTTCCTTCCAGAAAGACTACCAGTCCGCACTCTCCTCAGTACATGAAATGCCTCCCTCAGCACATTTGCCAACTTCGCATTTACTTCAATTGCAGTGCCTCTTGCCATATGGAGACTGTCTTTAACCTAATAAAATCTGTATGGTTTCTGCATTGAAGACCATGCGTAGAAAAGCTCTCCTACTCTCTACACATGACTAGAAAAAACTATTCTCTAACATTTTCTACGTGTAGTTTTCTCTTTTCCTTTTAAAGATTCCTAATAAATCTTTAATCCATCCGTAATTTGTTTTTGTGTATGAAATGAGGGAGGGACATAACTTCGCCTTCTCCCCAATGGATAGTAAGTTGATCTCTAAACCATTTAATAAATAGTGCAACATTTCTTCAGCGTTTTTCAAGGCCATCATTATCATAAACCAATTTCCTCTGCATACATGGGTCTGTTTCCACATTGCATTGTTCTGTGTAGTCATTCTCAAGCCAGTACCATTGTTTTTTGGTTATTTCAGATTCATGTGACGGTTTTATAGCTGCTGTGGCAAGTACTTCCTTATTCTTTTTCTTTTACAAGATTTTCTTGGCTGGCTTAGAAAGTTGGCTTATTTTTCCAGCTGAATCTTGGAATATATTCATCCAGTTAAAAAAAAAATTCTACGGCACTTGTGATTAGAATGGAATCAAATCTGTAAATTAATCTGACGAAATTACACCACCATCCAGGAACAGAGGATCTCCTTTTATTAAGGGTGTTTGTATAGTTAAGATGTCTAGTTTGTTTTATGTGTTTTATGTGTTTTCATGTATCTGAGGCATATCTTGTGAAATTTTCCTAGGTATATTATTTTTTGTGTTGCTTTGTTGAATAAAATCCTTGTTATCTTTTTAACTAGGTGTTTCGGATACATAGGAAAATTATTTAGGGTTGGTGTGTCAGAGGTGAAGTCAGTATGTCAGAACTAAAAGGGTTAGGGTATTGTATCACCCTCACTGAGCCCTGGGGACACTGAGGCCAGAGGGTTGGAGATTTGCCCCAAGCCACAAGCTGAGTCATGGCCAAGCTAAGTCTGGAGCCCAGCCTATGTCCACTGGAAACCCCCCAACCTAGACAAAGAGAAGGACTTGTTGTAACTTGTTAGTCAGGAAGCCAACTGCTGTTGCCATGGAAACCTGAAAGCAGTATCTTCTGGGAGGACCAGGATGCAGAATCCAGAGAGAACAAGCTGCACTAGGGTGGAGCCAGTCTAGGATGACCTCTTTCCAGGCCTGTGTGTGTGCGTGTGCGTGTGTGTGTGTGTGTGTGTGTGTGTAGGGGAGGAAGCGGGGTGGGGGGAGAGGACACTTTCTAAAGAAGGATGTGGCCACTTCACCTTCAGCCCTCAAAGGCCTGGTCCATTACTCTGGATTTTTGCTGGGTGGCGCTGTAAGAAGGGGTGAGGTGCCATTAAGATGGCTTCCCTGTGTCCATCAAGGCCCAGTCCAAAGCTGCTCTTACAGCTGGACAGAAGTGCTCTGGGCAGAAGTGCTGGCATCTGCCCACCATGGGCCCTGGAGCCCAGCTGGCATTCTCCTCCATCAGATGATGGGGTAGCCACAGAGACATTGGGGTGAAGGGAGCAAAGATAGCCCTTTACCCCAGGACTCGCTCTGCTGACGGTGGGCCAGAGGGCAAGGACAATGCAGAAATACAGGATGGTGGTCCAGGGGACTGGACAGGACTGACCTTCAGGTGGCGCTGAGCGCTTGGACAGCCAAGGACAGGGGGTGCCTCTGCCACAACCTCAATCTGGCATGACACAGGAAGGGGACACCCCAAGGAGCCCCACGAGCACCTGCGGAGTTTGTAGCTGAGAGCCCTGACTTCCCTGTTCACCTTCCTGCCAGCTCCTCCCACCACGATCCTATGCCTCTAGCCTCTGTTCCCTCCCCATGAGCCCAGAAGAGCCTGAGCTCAGCATTCACTGCACCTGAGACATGCCTGTGTATCCTCATGGAGGCCTGCTCAGGCTGGGCAAGCATGGGAGAAGCTTCCCGAAGTAGGTGGGCCTCTTAGTTTGGGGTTGGGGTTCTGGGGAGAACAGGAAGAGGTGGGCTGCTGGAGCCACCTGTGGTGCCCAAGGCTAGAGCTGAAGGAAACAAAGGTGTTTAGCCGGCAGTCCTTGTTCCATCCCTTCCCAGCCTTGGTCGTCCTCCTTGTGTCTCAGACCAGGGCCTGACCTCCAGGGAAGTGAGCTGTTACCCCAGAGAAGCTCACCCCATCTTTCCCACCTCATGCTTCCAGGATCCCCCTTATGTTCCTTGATCCAGGAAGTGGGCTTAGGGGGCTGGTGCAAGATATGGTTGTCGTCTGTCTTGGAACATGGGGGTGATATGGGAATGCCTGGAGCGTGTGAGCTCTGTGTATGAGATTGGCATGTTTGAGATACTGTGATATGTAAGCATGGAGAGAAATAGAGGTAAGTGATCATATATATGCATGCATGGTGTGTGCATGTATGTGTGGGGAGGGGAGAAAGTGTGGGTGGTATGTCTGAAGTGTGGGTATGTGGTAGTCTGGATGGGGGTGTGTGGTGGGTAGGATGAGATATCCACTGATATGTAAATGCCGTGAGTGAGGATAATTGGTGTTTGGTGGAGGGCATGCATGTACGAAGTGTATAAAGGGGTTTCAGGTATGTACGCATGTATGAGTATTATGGTTTAGGTATTGTATAATGTGTGTGTGTGTGATATAGTTGGAGGCAAAATATGTATGTGGAGTGTCTGAGGTGAGGTATACACGTGAGCTTGTCTACACATAGACTAGTATGTTATTGTATGTGGTGTGCTTTGGGAGCAGGAGGGTTATGTGTGGGTCCAAAATATGTGCATGGTGTGTCTGAGGTAATGTGTGTCTGTGTTGGGGAGCAATGGAAATGAACCACCGCATGAGTGTGCAGAGTGTGTGTGGAGAAGGGGTGAGTGGGCATATAATCCTCCCTCCACTTAGGAGTTGGTGGGCATGATTGTCCCCCTCCAAGTTGAGGGACCTGAGGCTCCATGGAGAAACAAGCACCATCCCATCTCTGGCAGCTCACAACCTAGACTCGAGGGTTGGGGGAGGGGACTGGCCTCTCTGGTGGCCCAGTGGGTCATGTGCAGTTCTTCAGGGTTACCGTACCGGAGCTGGCTCTCATCAGCTCACGAGACTCAATTGCGCAATAAAGGAACATTTTTTTTGTAAGCCAGTTGTTAAACATAGCTGTTATTAAGAATTAAATTATTGTTTTGTTTTTTTGTCTAGACTTAAAACATGATGGAAAAAATGTTACTAACGCAGATTAAATTTTAAAGCTTGTCATGTCTATAGCTGCTTCATGTCACTAGCACAAAATATTAAAGAAATGTTCTTTCAGTATTCAAAAACTATTAACCAGTTCAGCACAGAAGTCACTCTGATCACTGATGAACGAGTGAAGTTCTGACATGTCTTCATTGTTTCACTTTAATCTTACTCGTTAAATGAAAATACCAACCAACATTCAAGTCGGAACTACACTCATTTGTCATGGCAACCATAGGTTGGCTCCAGATAAAAAGTAAGGCAAAAATCAATGAATGCATTGATTTCTGGGACAATCCTCTGGCTATGTGGAATTTTTGTCTATAAGTTATGTGCTATACATCCTTTATAAAACTTATAATAAACTTATGTATGTATACATGCCAACATTTCTTGGAGAGCTGGGTATTAAACATCACGTTTAAAGCTCCCCAGTAGGACCTACGCTACTCACAATCCTTACATGCCTCCTTCACTGTACGTGGGCTGAGGTGAGGGGGGTAGGTGCAACCTGCAGAGGCACTGAGGGCAGCTTCCCAGATTTCCAGACAGGCTGTGGCTTGTCACTAGCTTAGCTGTGACCTCCTCCTGGGCATCGGGGTTCATCTGGAAGGCCCATTCATTCAGCACTCAGTGTCTCAGCCCGTTGTCTGTGCCGGGTCTGTGCAAGGATTCACAGGGAAGGGGAAGACATGGTCCCTGCCTGCATGGAGCTCCCAGCCCAGAGGAGGAGACACCCAGTCACAGCCAGTTACTCCCTGGAGAGCATGGGGTCGAAAGGAGGCACCTCGCCCAGCGGGAGGAGGGAGGCGGGGACAAGGGGAGTTGGCTTGATACAAGTATTCCACCTAGAACAGGGTTTCTCAGCCTTTGGTGCACAGCCCCCGTGGGAACGCGGTTGAAAATGCGGAGACTCTTTCGTAGGTGTGGTCAGGGCTGTGACCAGGAGTCTGCAGTATGCCAGGGGAGGATGAAGCAGGTGACCCTCAGGCCACGCGTGGAGAAACATTAGGGAGAAAAGAGGGTGTACGCAGAGGCGGAGAGTTGAGATAGAGCAAGTTCCGTTGGGAGATCTGCAAGGGGACTTTCAAGGTAGCAAAGCAGAGGCGGGCCAGCCTGGGAGGGCAGAGAGAAGCAGGAAACCAAGCGGGGCAGCTCACAGCCTTGTAAGCCTCATGAAGGAGCTTGAATTCTGTCCTGTGGAAGGAGGAGCCGTAAGAGGACCCTTGTTAGCAGACAAGTTCTATGCTCAGATTGACTTTGAAAAGGGTGATGCTTATGGAGCAGGCAGAACCGGAGGTGGGACTGGAAGGAGGCCGGAGACACAGGAGGCCTAGACCCAGACAGAGAAATCCCAGACAGAGGGGAGGGGGCTGATAGGAGGGCTGCTAGGGCTAGATGAAGGAGAGAGGAGTTAGGGTAGCATCTAGGTTTCTGGGGTGATTGAGTGGATGGCAGGACCATTAATGTCAGAAAACAGGAAGAAGAGGAGGTCTGGAGTGAGATAAGGTCAGTTTTGGAGCTGGAGACTTAGGGGTGCTTCTGGAGGGGCCCAGAGGCATTTGGAGCTCAGGGGAGCCATTAGGAAGTAGATTTGGGAGCCCATTAGAATAGGTCGGGGAGCCATGGGAGTGGAGAGGTCACCTGGGACAACACAGAATGAGAAGTGTCAGAACAAGTGTCCGGATCCAGTCCTGAAGGACCAGGAACCGTGGTGCCTGTAATGGCCTCATTTCTGGAAGGGGTGGCCCAGTCGCCAGGTCTCTCCATGCCGGAGAGCCAGAGAGTGGGCGGAGGAGGTGAGAGGAATTCAGAATCACGGGCAGGGCGGCTGGCTGCCTTCGGCGAGGAGCTGGAGGTCACAATGGTTAGGAGTCATGGGGCCTCAGTTCTAGCACAAGTCCTGGCTCTGCTACCAAGTTGCTGTGTGACCTTTGGTAAATTACTACCCACTCTGGGCCTCAGCTTCTTCACCCGCAAATGGGAAGGTTGGATCAGACCAGTGACTTTCAAATGACATTTGGCGCCACATGGTCACCCAGAAGTATCTCCAGGGAAGCATTGGGAAGAAGGGAGGAGGCTGAGGGGGTGGCTGTCCAGCCCCCACCCTACCCCCATGTTCATCCAGAGCCACTTGCTATGTTGGCTGCCAGCTGGAGCAGAGGATCCCAAGTCTGTGAAGCCTTGTCAACAGACACTGATGGAGCCTGAAGAGGAATAAAACACGACGAGAAAACCAAATACCCCCACAGAGATGCTGTGTGAGCGTCAGGGCCCGTTTCCCACTTGGCACAGCCACGGTTATGCCCACAGTTACATCGGACTTGGCTCTGCCTAATTGTGGGCAATTTCATCAGTTGGTGCAGCTCGGCTTGCTCCCTCCTTTTGGCTGGCAGGTCACCAGCCTCAGCCATCAGTGTGCCCTGAGCGCGGTCCGTGTGACATGTGACACTGGCCTTCCCAACAGCTTCCAAGGACAATGCAGTGTGAGGCCAAAGCTGCAAGGCGGCCTCCCTGCCCCTGTCCATCGTTTCTACAAAGACAGAGCAAGGATTCTCTACACAGGACTTTGGGTTCTTTCCAAAGCCTGGCCCCAGGGACAGTGCCCACCATGTACTGGAGGCCTCAGTGGGTACTACCTGTTTCCCCCGGCCCCACCCAGCATCCTCCAAATGCCCCTGACAGCTGGGCACTATCAGTCAAGTGGAGGTGAGGCTGGGCCTAGGCCAGGGGAGGGCTGTGAGGGGAGAAGCCCTAAGAGGGGACAAAAATGCCCTACCAGGGCCCCCACAGGGAGAACGAGGACCCTTCAAGTTTATATGGCCTCCAAGCCCATACCTGGCTCCCCTCCCTCAAGGCAGGGCCTCTGAGCTGCCCACGCCCTTGCTCTGGGACCCTGTGGTGATGGAGTCTGCTCAGAGGGGCCAGAGGTCATGCTTGTTTGCCCTGTGCCCCTTCAAGTCCAAGCTCATGGCCCAGCGTATACTTCCTTCCTATTGGTGGAAGGTTGTCCTGCCCCTGCCCCACCCTCTAAGGAATCTAGACCCTCAAATCAGGCCACACTGGGCCCCAGGACTCCAGGCTTGAAGACAGTGTCTTTGGAGGAGCTCCAGGGTCCTCCAGGTCTCTACTACCTCGGGAACAGTTTGCAGAAGTTCTCAGCAGAAGTGGCCTCTTTCCTGTTAGCATACTAGAAAGGGTTCAGGAAGTTGCTCCAGGGCCACTGGGAAAAGCTCCCCCCCCCCTTTTCTCTGGAGAGCCCCCCTGTTCCTCCCCTTGCTCTCTTGGTTCCTCAGGACCAGTGTCAGGTTCCTCAGGACCATGGAGGCCATGTCAACCAGTTCTCACTTGGCAGGGTGGTCGGATGGGGGCAGGGGTGACGACTCTCGGTGTTTCCTGATAACAGGCTGGGGGACTCAAGCACCAATGTGAAGCTGAAGAGAGTCGTGGAGACAGGGGGCGGTGAGACGGAGTCTGCCCAGGCCACGCCCGTGGCCAGGGTGTGGCCCTGGGCCTGGGGAGGGTCGCTGTTTGAGAGAAGGACGCAGCTTTATAAAATGACTCCGTAAGTATGGCCTGGGCAGGCGGGTCCACAGGCCCCCACTGCCCCACCTGGAACATGGGTGTGGACCAGGAGGCACCTGTAATAGGTGACTGCAGCATGCAGTGGGGAACCCATGGGAGGCTACCAGTGTCAGGGACGTGCGAGAGCGTGGGCCAGGGCAGAGGCTGGCTCTGGGCTTCTGGGGAACCAGGAGCCCAGGTGCTCTCAGCAGCCTGTGGAGGGTCTGCCCTGATATTCTAGGCCACTGGGCTGGGGGCCTTCCCTTGACAGTCTGTGTGTGTGTGTGTGTGTGTGTGTGTGTGTGTGTGTGTGTGTGTGTGTGCATGCGAGGGGCTGCAGTCTCTGCCATGAATGCTGAGTGCAGTCTGGCCTTTGGCCCAAATTAAGAACCCTGTAAACTCAGGAATCCAGGAAGGCAGGCCCATGATTTCTTTGTTAGGCATCAAAGGCTCTAGAATAGTGATTTCCTCATAGGAACCTCTGGGAGTGTTTTAAAAATACATATTCCCAGACCCCACCCCTATAGATTCTAGGATGGGGCCCAGGACTCTCTAATTTTTAAAGCCCCCAGGTGTTTTGACGGACAGCTGTAGCTGGGTGAGGAAACCATCGCTCCAGAGGGACACTGACCCTGGGCCCGTCTTACTGTAGGCGTGCGGAAGCTCAGGCCTCTGCCTGCCTCACCACCATTAGAACTCATACTTTGGCTCTTGATGATGTTCTGGTCACCCAGAATCTCATGGGAGAGGAAGACCCAACATGTTCTCAATAACCTCTTCCTGCAGCACAGAGGACAAAGAAGGGCGCACAGGCCGGCCCTTGAGGGAGACAGGCTTGGAAAGGAGAAGGGTGGAGCCTAAGGAGAAAGGATTCCTGCATCCCAGGGTCTGGGGACTGTCCTCTGGCTCTCGGAGCCCAGGGCACCTGGGTCCACACCAGCCCCAACACCGCTCCCATCCAGTCCTGCGGGCGAGGCTGGTTCTTTCTGCACAGACACAAGGAAAAGAGAATAGAGGTTAGAGAGAGGAATTCTTGGAAGGTGAGCGTGCCCTAGGGTAGTTATGAAATGTTATCAACGGAATTCCTTTTTAACATTTTTAATGTCTTTAAAAAAAAAGAACACACTTAATTTAAAACGACCTCGAAAGCCCTCCTAATTAGCACGAAGGTTACTGACTTAACTGAAGCAATATGAAGTAACCGACTGAACGCTTACATGGTGAAGCTGGAGTCTGAGTTGGTCTGAGTGGTTTATTTCCCATCTGGCCTGCCCAGGGACACATTCATTTCTCCCGACCCTGCACACGTCCACACCTCCTGGCTGTAGAGCGTCCAAGGTGCTCACTCGACCCAATTTGCTTAGTCAATCCCCAAGTACTGAACCCTTGGGCTCTTTCCAATTTCTTGCTGTTATAAATATCACTGCTATGAATATCTCTGTACAAATTACTTCCTTAGTATTTTACTGGGAAGCATTCCCCAAGTGGAATTACTAGGTTAAAGGGCATGAGCAATTTTATAGTTCTTGTCACATATTACTAGATAGTCCTCTGAAAATATTGAATCCCTTTACCACGACACCAATTATGTATGGCCGACCTCACAGCTGTCCGATATTAAGGTTCATTGTTTTTATTTAGTTGGAGCTGTATTATTTTGTTTTGATATTCCCCTTTTGGCCATATTGGTGAGGAGTGGTGCTGTAAATTTGTTTTTAGTGTGTATTACTGTCATGATTGGTGGAGTGGGGCATTCTCTGAAGGACCCTGAGGACCTGATGGGCATTATTTGTCCTGCAGGGGTTATGGTGGGACCAGTCCTGAGTTGAAGAGCTGGACCAGGGCTGGGAAATGGGAAGGTTGGAGTTTCTAGACTTACTCAGTCCTCAGCCCCCAGCAGTAGGGCAGTGTGCACACTAGGGCCACAGTTCCAGATGTCCTGAGGCTGAGCAATGAATGCTTTGAAAGTAGCAGCACTTGTTTCGAATATAGAAGACTGAGATAACAGGGAGAGGGAAAACCTAGGGCCCTGTGCTCATCCCCGACCTGATGGGCTCTGCTGGGGAACGGCACAGCCGCCTGCCCTAGCTGTGGTCTTCTCATGTGCAGGTTATGTTGTGCTGCTGGCTATGGCCATAGGGAAAAAGTCACACATGGGGCTTTGTTGTCTTGATCCTGATGACCGTTGGGGCATCAAGAGTTTGTCCACTGCCTGTCAAACCAGGGCTTTGATGGGTGGCCAGAGAGGCCAGCTGGTCTGAGCCCTTGTATCTTGGTTGAGATCCAACCATGGGGAGTTTGGGACAAGAAGTGTGTTAGGGAACATTGACCCAAGTCAGGGTCCAAGACTGTGGCCTGCATATAATGTCAGGGAGGCTCATCAGTGATATCAAGGACTTAAGACAGAGACAGTGAGTTTCAGGGGCATGAAACCTGATGATAGAAACTGGGGGCCGTGGCTGTTGTGGTCAGGGCCGTGGGGCATCCTGGGAGCTCAGAAGAGACAGGCCAGATAAGAGAGGAGGAGAACAAGTCCGGGCAGATATGGCTGGTGGGCAGCCAAAGTCAGTGTCGAAGGACTCAGAAAACTTGAGAACAAAGAGTCAGATATGGACTCTCACGGTATTCTGGGTAGGATGGAGTAGTATGGCAGTTTTTGCAACCAAGGGGGTCTTGGCGTCCCCGTACCAAGGGCCTATCCATGTTAAAGCAGGACACTGGGGGAGGGGAAGATATAGGGCCAGAATGTGATGCAGACAGTAGGGCCCCACCTCTTGGAGGGGAATTGTCATGGGAAGCTGGCCAGGGCGTCAATATTCCAGTCTAGTGACCTGGATTTGGGGCCAGGACTCCTGTCTACAGAAGGCAGGTACATCGGACTGAGGGCGAAGCATGAATGTTGCTAGGGTAGCAGGGAGCTGTCCTGAGATCACCAAGGTCCTACAGGCTTTGGGCAGGAAGCCAAACCCCTATCCCTTTCATTTGTGGCCTGCTGCTGATGGGGCCAGGGCTTGAGCAGGGCTGGGGCAGATGGTAATGGACAGAAAAGACATGGCAGGGCCAGGACCACTCAAATGGCAACTAGAGAAGTGGTTTGGTGCAGCAGAAGTGTGGACTTCAGATTTAGATAAGCTAGTCTGATCCTGGCACTATCCGTTACTGTGTGGCCTCAGTTTAACATCTCTGAGCCTCTGCTTCCTCTTCTGTAAAACGGGGATATTCATTATAAGGTGGTTGAAATGATTAAAACAGAAAAGAATACGTGAAAATGCTCAGCACAGATAGTTGTCGCTCAGCAAATGCCAGTTTCCTTCCTTTTGCCGCCTCTAATACCTAGAGCAGGGTCGAGTGTCTCTGTAGGACCCAGTGGGCTTATACCCTTGGCCTTGGCCTTGGACCGGAAAGTGGGGAAGCCAGGGGAGGTGAGAGAGGGCAGCATGTTCTCAGTAAGCCCAGGAGCAGAGCTGCAACAGAACTTCAGCTTCTAGTTAATCTGATCTGGGGGTCATGGTGAATTTGGCCAGGTGGACATGACATGGGAAACAGCAAGTAGATGGATAATCCTTGCAAGTTTATGAGCCTCGGTTTCCTTATCTGAAAAATGGGTATTTTAACGCCTTGCTTCCAGAATCGTGTGAGGATTAGTGATAATGCAAGGAAAGCACTAGCACTGCTCATGCACATAGTAGGAGGTCCATATGCCTATATGTGACAATGTAGTTTCTGTGGCTGCTGACACCTCTGTGAATCTCAGAATCATGAGAGGGATTTCTCTCTGTGACCCCAGGGTCCAGCTTGGGGTTTTACAGACATGGAACAGGGCATATGTTTGGGGGTTGTGTTCTGGCTGGTTCAGTCTATGGCTAATCGCGTCATCCTAGTGTTGGCTGAGGAGGGGGTGCCCAGCAGGAGGCTGCCTAAGATCCCTGGGACCTTTGAGGGTTCTGGGGGTACTGCCAGGGGCAGAATGGGCACATAGCAGTTCTTTTCTGAGAGTGACAAGTGCCAGCAGGTCTACCCAGGCACTGAGCTGAGGCCTCACTTGGCACGTGATGAGACAGCCTTTTCCCCTGTAGGAGCATTACCAGGGGCAGGCCGCATGGAGATGAAGGGAATCAGGAGGGGCCCCGCACGGTCAACAGTGGGCAGGCGAGGATGGAGGTGCCAAGCAACTCTTTGCAGTCCAGAGGGAGCTGGACCTGGGTTTGGTCCCTGGACCCGTCAGCTACCTGTACCCTGGTCCTGACCCCAGACCTGGTCTGTTACTGTGCACTGGGGACCAGGTCATGGACCTGACTCTTCTCTGGGGTCAGAAGGACCATGCAGAGGGTCCAGACAGCCTGGGGAGAGTCACACTGAGGCTGCGTCAGACTTCCCCCAGGGGCCACTCTGCACGGGCAGCATAGCTCTGGGGCAAGAGCATTCTGGAGTTCTGAGTCCCAATCTATCACCTGCAGGCGGGAGACCTGGGGCAAGTCTAATCTATCTGACTTATAGTGTCCCTTCCTGGAAAATGCCTTCATGGGTCAGGCGTCGTGTTTGTGCTGGACATGCAGGGGGGGGGGCAGAATCAGACCTGGTCCCTGGGCCACAGAGCTCACGGTCTAGGAGCTGGATTCATTATTACACCAGTCATAACTGCTGGTGTTTGGGGACTTCAGCAGTGGTTACAAAAGCACTCTGAGGGGGTGTGAAGCCACAAGTCACATGCACCTGCCAGGTGTACAGCCCGTGCATTTTGCAAATGGCTTGCAGTCCCCATCCCCTCTGGATCTGTCGGGACTTGTCAGGATCTTCTAGGCAGCCTGTGCAGCCCTCTCCCCAGTATGCACACACATGTACACACGCGCGCGCGCACGCGCACACACACACACACACACACACACACACACACACACAGAGCCATCACCATGTAAGATGGGGCTCCACCTCTCACTCTGTCTCTGACCTCCACTCGGAGCCTCTCACTCCAGCTGGCTCCACTCCTGCTTCCCGATCAGCTCCCCATTCTTCCAGCATTTGGCCTCACAAGTTACTGGTTTGTCAATGGCCTCAGCCCATAATTCTGACACTAACTAGGTCCTGCTTTTCCAGCTTACAGTTCTGGGTCCCCTTTCCTACAACAAGGTCTAGTAACAGTCACTCTTTTTTTTTTTTTTAAAGACTTTATTGGGGAATTCGGGGAGGGTAACAGTGCTGGGGAATAGGGGGAAGGGGAACAGACAAGTTGCCGTCCTTTTGTTCTTCGGTCTAGTTGTGGAGGACCTCGCTTCACTGGCCCATATTGGTATTATCATTGCGGTCTTCCCGGCTAAGGCAGATTGGTCACTGGCCTCTGGACGGCTGCTCACAGTGGCTCTTGGCTGCTCACATCGGCGGCCGGCTGCTCACACTGGCTGCCGGCCACACACAGCAGCTTATGGCAGCCCACTGCAGCAGGCTGCAGCCTACGTCATCGCCAGCGACTCATGGCAGCCCAGCTCCAGGTGGAGCTGCTGCTCACCATCTTAGCTGTAGAGGGCAGTGTCACTGGCCCTCATGTGGGATCCAAACCCCGGGGCCCTGCTGCTCAGAGCTGGTGTCCCAAGCCAGCTCTTAACCAACGTGCCACTTGGCTGGCCCAACAATCACTCTTTATTGAGTCACTCACAATGGGATTGTTGAGGAACTGGGTTTTTTTTCCCAATTTCCTTTTCTGTTCAGAAGTGTCAAGGAGAACACCTTAGGGAGTCACATAGCCTTGGGTTTGCACCCTGGCCCTGCTTCTTACTAGCTGTGTGAATTTGGGCAAGTTGCCTTACCTTCTGAAATCTGTTTCCTGATCTGTAAAACGGGACTAATAATAGTACCTTCTCTACAGGGCTGCCATAGATCTTAAATGAGTCCCTGTATGTGCAGCTTTTAGCACAGTGCCCAGCACATAGTAAGTGTTTAATAAATGTTAGCCTCTGTTAATATTTTGTGCCTAAGAAATATTTGGAGTAGACAACAGGAAGAATCACTCTCATTTATACTCGTACACTTAGCAAATATTTATTGATCTTCTACTTTGTCCTAGGGACTGGAGATACAGCAGGCAGCAAAACAGGAAAATTCTTGCCCTTGGAGAGCTTATATTCTTCTAGTTTCCACAGCCACAGACTTGAGGCTCCGCTGTCAGCTCTGTCCTCCTCTCCGCTGAGGCAGTCTCCCCACCCTGTCACCTTCAGCCTCAGCCTCCTCCCACCCTCAGGACACCCTGAATTTCATCTCCTGACCCCTCCTCTCACTAAGCTGGGCTCTTCCACTCACCTGGACTGCGGTGTTCTACAGACACTCAAACCTAGCTCACCCAACCTGGATCTCACCACATCCAACCCCCTCTCAGACCTCCTCCTCTCCTTGTGTTCCCTCAGGGGGTCCCTGTCCACTCCTGCACCACCTCAGCATGCAACTGTCCATCATCTTCTTCATCACCACCACCTGGAGAGCAGTTACTCAGGCACTGTTCTAAAGGCTTTGGGTCATTAGATTATTTTCTCTCTCGATATCTTTAAGATGTAGTTCTAGTTGTTTGAAGATGAGAAAACTGAGGCCAGAATGTGAAATAAATACCCCAAGGTCACACAGCAAGTCAGTGGCAGAGCCAGGATTAGGAGTCCAGGCAGTCTGGCCTCAGAGGCTGTCTCCAGGGGCTGAGCCTTTCCTACCACTGTGCAACCCTGCCTGAGTCCTGAGGGCTCCTCTCAGCCTGACCACTCACCCAAGTTCCCTTCTCAGCCATAGGCCAGGCCATGCTGGCCTGGGACATTGACAAACCCACTGGCTGGTATCCCTGCTTCACCACAGACCCTGCCCCAAGGGCTGCCTACGGGACAGTGTCATTGTCCTCACAACAACCCCTGTGATTTTCTGTTCTCAAGAGATTCAAGACCAAACTTGACTCAGCCTGGCCTCAAATAACTGCTCCAGACCCCACTCATTCCCTTCTTGACACCACCCACCTGACACTCTCCTGCCTCTGGTGTCTCCCCTCCCCCCCGTACCTTTATGAAACTTATATCCAGCCTCAAATGCCATGTCCTCAAATGTTGCAGTGTCCTGCCTGACCCCGCAGCCTTTGCCCTCTCCCGCCACGGCTCTACACTGTCACCACTTGCTGGCCTGATTCATTCTGGGGTTACCGTTTGCTATATCTGCACCCATCCGTGTCCTCCATGGCCATGTCATCTTTACAGGCCAGCACCATGTCTTATTCAGCTCCAGGTCCCAGGGACTAACAGGGCTGGGAACAGAGCATGTCTTGCCACTGAGATGACCAGAGCTGGCTTACAATGTCACTTGATTTGGGATAGGAAAGGTCTGAGCATCTTTCTGTTCTCCCATCTAATCCTACTGTAGAAACCAGAAATGGGGACTGATTTCCAGATTGTCACATCCCAGACTGAACGAACTGGAAGAGCCAGTAGAGGTCATCTGTGTTAATCCTTTATCTTTGAAATGTTGGACTGAGGCCCAGAAGGGGAAACACCTAGCCCAGATCACTCAGCAGGGAGAAGTTGTGACTGAAATTCAGACCCCCGGCTTCTAGCCCAGGGTATTTTCTGCTTTGCTGAACTGTTCTGTCTTTTCTTTGCTCTTTCTCTCCATAAACTACCTACTTTAGTAACCATGGTTACTTAAACTCAAAATCAGCAACAATCTGATAGCTCGGGAGTGTTTCCCTTTCCAGGTAACCACATTCACACATTTGTCATCACAACTTTATACTCTCATTTTCTTACTTAGTATTTTTGTTGTAACATTTAAATTACGTTCTTACAGAGAATGGGGTATATTTCTGGTTATTTTTATCCACTGAAGTTCATGTGAGATTCATGTCTGTCACCACATTGTTTTAGTTTTGGTCGCTTTATAATATATTTTAATATCTAATGGGACTGGTCCTCCTCTCATTAACCATAATTATGAGAATTTCCTTTGTTTCTCTTACCTATTTTTTTTTTCTTCTGAGAATCTTTACCTGGATTATGTAGGGGAATTAAGGGCAGGGAGATTGTTTATCTCAGGCTGACCTAATCTTGGGCACACATCAATTGGACACTCTTAACTCACAGCTCTGAAAATGGAAAAGAGGCAATTGATTGGGTGAAATAGGCAAAAAAGGAAGTAGTGGCTCCAACTCCATGTCCACCCGCCTCCCTACTGCTGCTGTGCTGGGATATAGGGCAAGATTCCCACACAGCATGGGCGTGCTCCCTAGGAATGGATATAGCTGGTGCCAGTCATTGCTCAGCGATGGTGGCTTTCCCTGAGACTGGGAGCCCCTGGGCAGCTTCCTGTGTAGGATGGGGAATCTGGGGAGCAGGCCCCGCTCATGTGTCCTGTGAACATGCACCCCACGCTCTGCCGCATTCCCACCTCCCCAGCGAGCTTCCTGTAGAGTCAGTCTGGCTCCACCTCCTAGATCTTTTTGCTCTGGTGTAAGAGTCTGCCTCTCACTGCCCAGTCTCCCAAGCTGTTATCTCAAAAACAACACCTTACCTCTTACTAGCCTGTTTACTCCTAAGAACACTTGTTTGAGGTACAAAGTGGACACCTAATTAATATCACTGACCCAACTGCTTTGTGTGAGACAAAATTTAGGAACGCTGTTGATCAACACTAGCCAGCCAGTCAAGGTGGTCACTTTGGCTTTCTTATCACAGAACCTGTGCGCACAAACCATGTGGGAGCTTGCCCTCCTTTCCTTAGATTATCACCAAAGGGAACCGTAAGAAATCCTTGTACGTTATCAGGTTTCCGAATCCCCTTGGAATTTGGCTTTGAACTAAATGAAGTCTAATTTAGGGAGAATTCCTATCTTTAAAATAATCTTATCATATAGGAATATAGTAGGAATCTCCATTCATTCAAGTTCTTTTTATAAATCTCAATTATATTTTACACTTTTCTTCCTGTGGATCACCGATAAGTCTCATGAATGTTATTTTAAAACATTTCATGCATAATCTTGCTATTGTAGATGAGATATCTTTTTTGTTTTCATTCTGTAAATGATTATTATTTTATAATAGTAATAGAAATGTTATTGACTAATTTCTTTTTATCGGGTGACTTGATTGAACTTTCTGAATCAATTCCATCGTTGATTCCCTTAAGTTTTCTCAGGATCCCAGTACAGAGCATCATTTGCAATAATATACATTATGACTCCACCTCTCTACTATAGTAGACTAATGACGGTTTATCAAAGTCACCCTCAGGAACTTCAAAAAAATACTGGTAGTTGGCCTGGTTCCATTCCCACTGAACCACAACTTTGGGTTCTGAGGGCTAGCCCAGCTTGCCTGTCTCCAGGGAGACCCCAGTAGTCCCAGTGAGTGTGAGAGCCAGGACACGGCCATCTGGCTGGCAATGTCTAGGTCAGCATTAGGGACCTTGTCTCACGGAGCGGAACCCCTTTCCCCAGGGCACCCACTGCCTGCGAGCGTCAGGGCGGCAGGATCAGGAAGGGTCAGGGTGGGCAGTGCCTGCAGAGGACACATGGAGGGAAGGTGGGCAATGATGAGGACTGGGAATCGGGGAGAGGTACCTGAAGCAGCCTGGAGGCAGAGGTAGATACCGCTCCCAGCCCCACCAGCTCTGGGTGTGATCTCAGCCAAAGAAGTCTAAAAGGGGCTGCCCATGGCCTCATTCCTGTGCCAGATTGGAGAAGCTAAGGGGGCCTCTCCTCCCTCCTAGAGCCCAGGCAGGGCAGCTGCTGGGACTGCCTGTTCTCATCCTCATCTGAGATGGGCCCAGGCCCCTGGGCACAGGCCTTGGCTGAGGCTGAGTAAATCCTTGCTGTTGTGACCCCCCCACAGTGCTTATGCTTCCTTCTGTATAATAGCTCCTCGGGTTTGCTGTGAGCAATCAATGAGATAATACATATAATGCTTCACAGTGCCAGCCCTACTCGAGGGCTTCATAAGTGGGAGCTCTAATTACGAAATGTTGTCACATCTCCGCGGTGCTTTGGACTTTCGACACAGCAGTCACAGGTTCACGTTTCTTCTCTCACTTCAGCCTCACACACACACTCTGTGCTGTCGGCCACACGTGCATTGCTCCCACCTAACAGATGAGGAAACCGAGGCAAGCCCGCTGAGAGGCACCTGGCCACTCAGTGAGTTAGCATCACAGAAGACAAAAACTCGGGTCTCCTAAATCTAGTATGTCCTCACTGCTGTGTGTTTCTTCTATAAAATACAAGGCTTTTATCCTTGTTTCAGGTTTGTGCAAACTATAGTCATCATCTTTTGTCTCCTAACAGCCCTGCTGTAAAGAGTCAAAATATCAGAGAAATTTGGTGCTGGAAGGTAGCCTTTGAGATCGGGCTCACCTGATGATTTTCATGGGGCACAGAGAGGTGACATAGCAAGGTCACACAGCGCATTAGTGACAGAGTCAGGACTGGAATCTAGATGTTCTTTCCTCTATACCTGCTGCTTCTATAAGTCTTGGAACTTTTATCCCCATTTCAGAGATGGGAAAACCAAGCCAGAGAGGTAAAACAACTTGACTAATCTTCTAGCCCCTCCCTCAGGACGCTGCTTCTTCAGGAACCTGGTGGCCTTAGAGTCTGATATTTATGAACCATTAGCAGCAAAAGGGAAGGGCCATGGAGCAAAAAGATGATGTTTGGGGGTAATAAACTTTGCCAATAGTTTAAATTGCATTTCTGGGTCTGATTCCTCTTGTTAGAGAGGTTGGTTTGTGAATTCAGAGTAGGTTTTTTTTTTTAAATGCATTTCACATTTTAAATAACCATGGCTTTCTTAGACGAGGGGAAAAATACAGGTCAAAAATGCAAACTGATAGGCTTTTCTGAAAGGTTACAAAATAAAATGTTCTTTGCTGGAGGATGTAAAGGCAGAGCCTCTCTGTTTGACAAAGGATAGGGTTCTGCTGGATAAATCCTGCATTATGAACAAATGAGAGCTCTCTCTGTCTCTCTCTTCCTGATCAGCTTAATTCCTGTAGCTTATCTGCAAATCCAATAATGCTGCTAAAACAAACCCCTCCTGCAGGGTGAGCACAGGGCCCGGTGCTCCTCCCGCAAAGCCTTTCCTAGTTATAACCTTAGCCCCTTCTCCTTGAAGCCCTTATGGGGACATGGGCAGGAGCACTTGGCTGAGAACGGTGGAAGCTTCCCCAGGACTGGGCTGCTATGCTCAGCTTCGTGTCTCCCGGCCCCCAGCCTGGGGCCACGTGAGCAGGAAACACTCAGCAGACCCTCAGTGGAGCTGGGGACGAGGAGGGGGAGCAGACATTAAGGTTCAGCTGCCTTCTCCCGCTTCCCCTGCACTTCTCCAAGGTAAATAACCTGGTTCAAAATTTCAAGTGGTTTTTTTATGCCCACATGCATTAAAGTGTGGCCACCTGGGTGTCTTCTTGGTAAGATTACACTAAGTAACTAAGGATATTTCAACTGCACGGCTTTTACAATGGTATTTATTTATTTATTTATTTATTTATTTATTTATTTATTTAGCAAACCCACTGTGCGCCAACAGTGTTCACTGCCCCAGCCACGGTGGTTAGAGTGTTGTCGGTGCTGTCTAGGGGTCACTAGGAGATCTCAGGAGCCAAAAGCTGGAGTTAAGAGGATGCCCGAGTACCTGGGAAGGGAGATGTGGTCCCTAGGGTGGCCTAGCTGATAGCACTCGTCTGTCTTTCTCACCCTGGGCAACTTTTTATGAGGCCATTCATGTACAAATATGTGCCAGAGCATGGAGGTTTTTTTATAGGACTTTATACTTCCCAACAATATTGTATCCCATCTCATAAACATGTTCCTCCGTTATTAAATGACCTTTAAAGGATGCTTAATGATCAATCCTGTGAACACAGAATTATTTACTTAACCAAGTCCCAAATGATAGACATTTCGTAGCCCCCACTTCTGCCAGTTTCCCCCATTAGAAATATAGCCGTGATGACTATCTCTGTACATAAACTTGTGACTCCATCGCATATTTCCCTTGGCTAGTTTTCTAGAACAGGAATTACTGAGTCAAAGGGCTAAGGCTGTGTCATGTGGCTTTCTCTGGAGGACAACAGTTAAGCCTGTGGGCTCCAGGGCTCTCTGCTGCCTGAGTCTGAATTTGAACTTTTCCACTTATTATCAGTGTGACTTTGAGCAGGTTACGTAACCTCCTGTTCTTCATCTGTAAAACGGGGATAATAATAGTACCTACTTCACAGTGTTGTTGTGAGGGTTAAATGAGAGAATCCATGTGTAACTGTTAGCTTGAGTAGCCATGACTCATGAGATGTAATCATAAAGCAAACCTTATTTTTGTCTCCCATGGTATTTTTAATTTTATTCTATGGGGTTGATCTCCCCCGTCTGCCCCCCAAACCTAGATGAAATTGAGGGTAAGGCAGTCCCATGGCTATTCTGGTCATTTGCATCTAACCAAAGATCATTCTGTCAGTAATTCATATGTCCTGTCTATTGTAATTAAAAAGATCTTTCAACTTCAGTACCAAACTCCTGTTGCCCATCACGGTCTGCTGCAGGCCAGTTGCCTACAGGAGAGGGTCCACCTTGCAGTTCTGACCCTTTCCACAGTCTAAGGCGAAGGTAGGGTGTGGGGAAAGGGGAGGAGAGGAGAGGAGAGGAGGGGAGGGTCAAGAAAGTTATTCCTTGACTGATACTCTGATGAACTGATGTCACACTCGCTGAGCCTCTCTCTCACTGGGGTGCTTCTGTGGGTTCTTGGAGACCATTCAGTCGCTGGGGTGCCCCCATATACGGCTCCCTTTTGTGGATGATGCTCTCACTCCATAGCTTCATACAACACTGTGGTTCCTTTCTCAGACCCTGAAACCTTGTCTCATTCCTTCCCCCGGTGTCACCTCCCCCCACGAGGGGGCCCTCTTGACCAGCATCTAAGACAATCACATCTGGCCTTCATGTTGGAACCCCATTGGATCGCAGGAAAATGCTTACCGTATTTGCCGGCGTATAAGACGATTTTTTGGCCCTGAAAAATATGCCTCCAAGTGGGGGGTCGTCTTATACGCCAGGTACACTTCAGATAGACTGCCCATAGTGCTTGCCCCGTGCCATAGTGGCCTCCCGATGCCCGCCCACTTCATTCCACATACCGTTCAGGCATCAGCAGCGCTGCTGGGTGTATGGTCGGCTGTGTGCGATTTTGCGAGTGTGGTAAATTCGGGTTACCGTATATTTCTTTACATATGCATTGAAGATTCGCGATTTTGCGCTATCATGGTGCCTGTTAGAATGTTGAAGAGCTCACACTTGCGCACTAGTGAGGTCCCAGGGAGATGCTGATGCAAGGGTGGACCAGACTGCTATAGTGACAGGGCGGGCAAACAGGGAGCAGGGACCAATCAAATCAGGCTTTGTATACAGCCAACAGCCAACCACAATACTGCACCATTGTACAGTACAGCATAGAAAATGTCGACCAGTCAAACCCCTATCATCCCTATCATGGCACCAGCCAAAAGAAAGAAGTATGATGCAAATTTTAAACTGGAAGTTATCAACTTTGCTAAGGAAAATAATAATTGTGCTGCTGCAAGACAATATGGAGTAAGAGAAAAGATGGTTCGGGACTGGAAATCAAATGAGAAAGCATTAAAGAGTATGCCAAGGGGTAAGTGTGCATTAAGAAGAGGCACCCCACACTGGCCAGAACTCGAAAAACATGTAGCAGACATGGTGGCTCAACATCGCCAAAACGGTTATGTGGTGACACGAAATACAATACGCTTGTTTTCACTTCAGTGGGCCAAATCAAATCTGATATTGTTTTACCTTTTATTTGGTGTGTGGAAGGTGTGCGGAAGAGGGGGTAGTCTTATACGGCGAGTATATAACAAACTCTGTATTTTGAGTGGAAATGTTAGGGGGTCGTCTTATACGCCCAGTCGTCTTATACGCCGGCAAATACGGTAAGTATCCTTTGCCCCACAAACCTGGGTGCATGCCTGACCCTGAAGCAGTAGCACCCGCTTGGCCATCAGGGCAGCCAGCTGCCACCCGCTCTTTGGATCTGCCAGGCGTGAATCAGTTGCCCATGCACTGTGGCCCCAACACCATTGTGGTCACATATTAAGCTCTTTTAGGGGATCTCCTTCAAGCCCTACTCTCTGGATTTGAGGTGAAGGCCATAGCACCCTTCACCATTCCCACTTGAGGGGTCACTGGACCCTGAGGACTCTCTCCAAAATTCCTCTTAAATCTCCAATGCCTCTTTCTTCAGCCTCTCACTTTTTCTGTGTACTAGAGAAGGATGCAGACCCACCTTTTTCACTGCCTCTTTTCCAAGTCTCATTTGATGCTATCTCACATCACTTTGTGATCGCTACTAACTCAGAGCCTCAATCGGAGAGTTCCGTGTCATCCTCCTATCCCCATATTGTATGGGACATGTAGAGGAGTGCCTGGCATGGAGCATGTACTCAACAAATGACAATCATGAATGATCCGATCTCACAGGCTCTGCATTTGCATTTACCTCATCACCGTCTCATTTGATGCTATCTCACATCACTTTGTGATCGCTACTAACTCAGAGCCTCAATCGGAGAGTTCCGTGTCATCCTCCTATCCCCATATTGTATGGGACATGTAGAGGAGTGCCTGGCATGGAGCATGTACTCAACAAATGACAATCATGAATGATCCGATCTCACAGGCTCTGCATTTGCATTTACCTCATCACCATTATATTTAGTTTTATCCCTATGACCTTGTTTTATGCTTTACGAGTTTTATGTTTCCTTTAGACTACGCTTGTGGTTTTTTCCTTTTTTTATTTTTATTTTTTGGTGTGGCAATTTTCATTTGCTATTATCTTTTGCAGTGATTTGGAAAGTAGACATATAGTTTTGAATTCTCCTAGTAATTACCCTACGCTTTTCAAGGACATCAGTAAGCCTATGCTATCTCACTTTAATCATGTATAACAGGGCAATGGTCTTTGTATATTCTGCAGTTATTCAAATGGGAATTTCGGAGGGCACTGTCTGGCCACCCACACTTAGGCTACCCTCTTGGCATGATGTCTGCCCGACCGCTTTGAAAAGGCGCTGGGCTCTGGATTAGGGCCAGCTTATCCCTGTCTAGGCTTTCCAATAGCCCACTAGCAGTTTTCAGAACCTCTGGCCTGTTCTCCCTGTATTCTCCATTTTGCTCTCAATTGTATCTTTCTAAAAGGCACATCTGGTCAGTTACACCACTTGACTTATAACCCATTAGTGGTCCTTGTTGGCTATAGAATGAAATCCAAACTCCCCAGCCTGGTTGGTGTTCAGGGCGCCATGTGATCTGGCCCTTGCTTCACTTTCTAGGCCCATCTATTGCCACACTGAACTACTTCCTTATCTGCCACCATAGTGGTTTGCACCTTGGTTTTCAAGTGCATTGGTCACATACTCTCACACCCCCACGCCTTTGCTCCCATCATCCTCTTTGTCTGGAATGCCCTTTTGCTAAAACACCTAGCACAGCTCCTAGCCACTCATAGAATCCTGGTGACACTTAAGCTTCCCTCTTTCTTTCTTATCAGTCTATCAAAATGCTACTCATCCTTCAAGGCCTAATTCAACTGTCATTCTTTTTAATTCTCAGGAAGGTCCTGTCCTAACCTGACTTCCCTCCCTCTGGTTCCATTGACTGCACTTCCTCTGTGTTCCCCCCCCCCCCCAGCACTTTGGACATCTATATTATAACACCAGCACCTTGGTGCTTCCCGTCTCTCCTGTCAGACTGACAGCTCCCTGAGAGCAAGGCTGAGCCTGATGACTGCCAAAGCCCTCCTGGACCTTTGAGCCTGGTTTGGGTCTAGTTAACATTTGATTGATTTGAATTACCTTCCTCAGACTGCAAATATACAGCGCCAAACTACTAGGCAGGGCATCTTGGGATGTGGTGCCCAATCTGAATAGACATTCATTTATTATTCATATCCTTTTGCTTCCAAAGTTGACTAGAGGCGGCCCAACTCAATAAAAATGTTAAATTAGAAACAGAAAATTTAAGACTCCACATGGAAACAGCAAGTTGCCAAAATGCTAACCTTTTTCCTTGGGTGAACTAGTCTTGCCGAGAGGAGCTTGCACTGGGTTCCTCCAGCTGGGGTGGCAGATGTGAGGGTCTCCTTCGGGGTGCTTCAGTCCCCATGCATTCCTTCACTTCCCTCACAAACCATGGCCATGTTTGAAAATGCCTACGATGCAATGAGGATAATTTACATTCACAGCAAATATCTCATCCTTGCACGATTTGGGCAGGTGGTGAGGAGGGTGTGTTGGTCCTGCTGTGTGGCAGTGTTTCAGTAGAGATAACCTTGTTTCTAGGGCTAAATGTGAAAAACTTAGTCCCTTCTTCAAGGGTCACTGTATAGCACAGTTGTTTTTTAACCATGGCCTAGTCCAGTAGTTTTCACATGGCTTTTTTTTTTTTTTTTTTTAGCTGAGCCATCCTGCCACCTGTTGGCAGCTCAGCGGCTGCTCAGCTCAGGCCAGGACTTGAACCGCTGTTGCTCAGATCTCAAACTCTTGAGCGAGCTCTTAACCAACTGAGCCACTCGGCCGGCCTTCACATGGTGTTTGATGGAAGACAAGGACTTACACTTAAAATGTCAGCCCGGGAAGCCATTTGAGCAAGAAAACCCATCGCCAGCTCTGAGTTGAATGTGAACACGCACATACCCCTTGGAACTCACAGAAGCACACACTTTGACCCTCCCCATGCACACACAATAACATGCCATCCAACAAATGTTCTTTTGCAGAGCCATTCAAACTGCAGGGCCACCTCCCCAACACACACTCACTAGTGCACAGTCCCACTGGCTCCCACATATCCCATGCCCACACACACAGCCTCTGCAGGAAGAGGGACATGGAGATCCGTCTTATTTCTGCACCTCACTCTGTCTCCCGATTTTGCTCCCTTAGGACAGAACCTAAAGTGTCTATTTAATAGATTCAATTACTTCAGGCTCTTGAGGCCTTCCAACTTGATTCTGATTGCTTTAAGGCAGCGGTTCTCAACCTTCCTAATGCTGCGACCCCTTAATACAATTCCTCATGTTGTGGTGACCCCCAACCATAAAATTATTTTTCGTTGCTACTCTATAACTGTAATTTTGCTACTGTTATGAATTGTACTGTAAATATCTTGTTTTCCGATGGTCGTAGGGGACCCCTGTGAAAGGGTCATTCGACCCCCAAAGGGGTCATGACCCACGGTTGAGAACCGCTGCTTTAAGGTGTCAGATAATTTGGGAATAAAGGGGGAAAGCAGCCTCAAATTCATGAAGGGGAGGTCTTCTAAGTTCTAGTCAGCGGCTGACTGCAGCTTTGGGAGGGGCAGTCTGGAGGGCGGGGCTGGCCTCTTGCGTCTCTGCAGGGCTTTGTCCACGGATCCTAGGTCCTGGGGGACAGAGGCCTTCAGGTCGTGCTTTTCCATGCTGCCTTGGCCTTTAAGGCAGGGACGAGTCCCTTTCCTGGGAGCCTGACCAGTGAAAACACAGGCCTAGGTCAAGTGTCCCAGCAGGCAAGCCACAGCCCAACTTCCTGCTCCCTCGCCCCACCCCAGGGTGATTATTTTGTCTGCTCTCTGTCCTCAGCGACAGTGATAGCTCTTGGAGGTTGAAATAATCAGAAGTCACAGTCTTCAGAGACTGTCGATGCTGTACTAGACAGAGATGGATCTGATGGATCTGTCCTGCACTGTGGAAGTTCGGAGCGACAGGCTGGGTGTTTGTGCGCGCATGTGCACTGCATGAACTGTGATAGGCAGGAAAGAGGCTATGGGCAGGGTCTCTGGACCCAGACCGCTTGTGTGTGAATCCTAGCTTCACCATTGTCCAGCTTTGTGGCTTTGGGCAAGATCTTTGCCTTCTCTGTGCCTCACTTTCTTCTGCTGTAAAATAGGTATAATAATAGCACCTACCCCCTAGGGTGGTTGTGAGGATGAAATGAGTTAAGTATATAGATACACCTAACTCCACTCCTGATTGATGCTCAGCAAATGCTCCAGATATCTTGGTTATTGTTTTTACAGTTAAAGGCAAGGCTGAAATGGTGGGTGAGTCCTGGGTGGAGTCCTGGCTGTGGACCCAGGGCAGCAGGATGTGGCCCTCAGGCCAGCTGGCTGTTCTCACACCTTCTCCCACCCAGTCATGCAGTCATAATGGCCTTTTTAGCACCAGAGGAACCCCACATGAACACTCTTCTGGTATTGTTGGGGTAGGGGGGTGCTGTTGAATCCAGGGTGCACATGAGGACGCCTACATGTAATGTGGAGACTGCATGGCAGTAGACCCCTCCCTGATCACCTGACTTCTCCGAGCTTCCATACCCAAACTCCCATGCCCCTTGGATTCTCTGCCCTTCACCTCAACATCCCATGCCTTGCTTTAACGTTTTAAAGTTGGTGCCGGTCACAGCTAGGACCTCCTCAGCACTTGGAGACTTTGTTGGGAGGTTTTTGCTCCTTTTAATTATGGCCCCTAAAAAGGGCTTTGGAGGAGAGAGACCCTGGTTCCATTTCAGCTCCATCAGCTTCCTAGCTTTATGTCCTTAGGCCTCTTAGCATTCCTAAGGCTTTATTCTCTGGGAACTAGAGATAAGTACTTGCTTCTCAAGGCTGTTGTGGAGATTAAATAATATAACTTTATAAGGGCCGGGAATGTTATAGACAGTAAGTGTTATCCTTTCCTTGACTGCTATAGCTTAGACACGGGAAGGACTCCTCCGCTGTGAGGCAACACCTCTTTTACTAAAACTGAAGAAGACGGTTCCCTGGTGGGGAGTGAGAACCTGGGGCTGAGAAGCGACTGAGAGGAGGGAAGGCAAGCTTCCATGCTTAGGACCTGAAGGTTCCGCGGGGCCTCTTTCGGTGTCTGCTGGCATCACCCCCTTCCCGCACAACCGGCTCCCATACCCCATTTCTCCCTCTCCCCTCCCCCAATCTGAGCAGCGGTTTCCCATCCCTTCAAGGAGGGAGGTAGGTAGGTAGGTAGGTAGGTAGGTAGGTAGGTAGGTGTTAGAATCATCCCTGTTTCGCAGAGGAAGGAACTGAGGCTCGGAGGTTGGGGGAGCTGCCCCCCAGTGGCAAGGTGGGCGCCGGCGCGAGGTCCGGCGCAGTCACGTGTGTGGAGCCTGGATCCGGGCGGTTTCGGGAAGGGGGCTGGAGCTTTGGGGGACACCCAGCCGGCTTGGGGGTGGGGTCTCCGCTGGGGCGGGGCAAGGGAAGAGGGGCGGGCGCCGCAGCGAAGCTGCGCTCGGATCCTCGGTGCTGGCTGAACCCGGCTAAGCCGCGCAAGGCGGCGGGGCCCACCTCTCCGTCCTCCACGCGCGCGCACGCCGCCCTCCGGCCAACGGCGGGCCGGGCGCTCTCCAGCGCTTCTCCCATCGTACCGCGCCGGCAGCCGCTCGCCGAGCAGGCGGCGGGGGCCCTGGCGTGCAGCGCGGGCCTTGGTGGGGCCCAGCGCCCCGGCCCGGGAGGATGCAGCCCTTGGCGGCCCGGGAGCTGAGCAGGGCCCCCGCGCCGGCCCCCGCGGGCCCCGGCCTCCGGAGCCGCAGCCGCCGCCCCGCCCCTGAGAGACATGACTTCCAAGCCGCATTCCGACTGGATTCCCTACAGGTATGCGGACGCCGGTCGGTGCCCCCCACCCCCACTTCTCTTCAACTCGGGGGCGCGGCCCACCACCTTTCAAAGCTGAGGGCGTGGGGTAGGGTCGAGGGCACTAGGCCGGGGGCTGGCTGGAAACACCGGGCTGGGGCACCTATACCCTCCCCATGTAGCCCAACCCCCGGGGGGTGGGTTGGAGGCTCTGGTCCTTCCCATCTCAACTTTGGAGGCCCCGGAGGACTGACTCCGCTCGCCCTGCTCTACCTCTCAACAGTCGGGTTTGCTGGAAGGGGGCAGTGCTCTCGGCCTGCGTGGGCTTTAAAATTGGGTCTGGCAGCTCCATGTGGCCGCCTGGTGAGGGAGCGTACGCTGCTGTGAGCCCCCTCCTAGGCCCAGCAGCCTGGGTCACATGGCAGTATGGCCAATATAGCCGCGCGCACACGCATGATCTGCAGGCATGCACCCACAGGACGTCCGCGCACTGGGTCAAAGACGCTCCTGCTGCTCGGTTCACATACTCAAAGCGAGAATTCCTGGAGACAGTTATTCTGAATCAAAAGCACAGGCGTCTCATATATGCATGCACCATGTAGCCCCATGTAGCCCCCCCACACACACACACACACTCACACAGGTGCAATGCTACATATCTGTGCACATACACAGCATGTATTTGGAGAATACCTGACACCTACTACCCACTCATAAGTACTACTCATATCTTTCAGAGACTCAGAAATCCACTTGGTAACTGACCTACACCTGGACACACACCAACTCACAATACCTAGAACTGCCTATACATGCGCAGGAGCACTCAAGAATTCAGGCACACTAAGGGCAGCACAGCCACCCTGTGTTCCCAAATGTCACCGTCTGTCCCAAGGAGAGCTGGGCTTTCCCACCTATGTGGAGGTCAGGTGGGAGAGGGGTCTCTGGGGCTTCACATTAATGCAGGCCTTTCCCCACCCACCCTACCCCATTCCTCCATTACCACTGGAAAGGAGCTCATTGCCATGGCAGCATCAGATTCTTGGCCACCATTGGCTCCTTGGTTGCCATGGGCTACAGGGCTGTCTCTAGGTCTCCCAGAGAGACATGTGTGTAAAAAGGGTCCCAGACTTCTAGGGTCCACTATGTTCTTCCCGGTCCAGGTACACATGCCTGTGGGTGGTAGGAACAGACCTTCAGGATCCATCTTGCAACAGAGTCTGCATTTGAGAAAGGACCTGATTCCAGTCACTGATAGAAAATAATTCGGACAGAGCTCTTCTATGAGTCTGTCCAGACAGCCTCCAGAATGGAAACCAGCTGAAACCGCCTGAGGCTTATTAAAGTTGACCTTTCTGCAAATAAGCACCTGTCACTGGCCTGGGGATTCAGGGTTTCTCTTGAGAATTGTTGTCTTGGCTCCTTTGGGGGCGTCAGAGCTTTCCAGGTTAGAATTTGGAGGTGCCCTTCCTGCCAACACACATGCACACTACAAACATGCACACACAAGTCACCCATAGGGTTTCCTGCAGACATAATGCAGTCACACTTCAGAGTCTCACATAGACCAGGGAGATATTTCCATCAGGGGACTGGAGCTGGGCTGACTCAAAAGAGCTGTCACCCCGCACAGGGCATCTACGCTGGGGGCACAGGTAGTTTCTGGAGCGTCTTGGCTTTCTTGACACATGTGAGATGACCTTCTAGAAGGCAGTACAGCCCCACAAAGTCCTGCTGGCCTTTTCTTGCTACCCAGCAGAGGTGCCTGGATAGTGCCTGTGGGCTGAGTGGCCTCTGGTGCTGTGGAAGTACTTGTATGGGGATGCACGTGGCAGGGTGGTGGCCACAGACTAACTTTGGAGGGAGGGACAAGGCAGCACTTGTGTCTGTGGATATGATGGCGTGTTTAGGATTTCGCAGACTGGGGGCCAAGCTGGTTTATGGTTCAAGGAAGCCTCTCCCAGGAGCCAAGGACCAAAGCAACTTGTCGAGTGATTGCACGAGTCTTAGAAAAAGTCTGCCTCTAATTGGGGAGACTTAAGCCTGCCTCTGGGAAATGGCTCTGTCCTCCAGTGCGTGCCCAGGGTACTGGCATTGTGCAAGGTGTGATTTGGCACCTGCTCGGCCCAGGCCCACCCCCACCCCCATACCCCCATTCCTTTCTTGGGCTCACATGCTCCACCTGGAGTACAGAATCCTGCCACCCTGGAAGCCTAGCCCTGTGGCCCTGCCCTGCTTGCTGTCCCATTGCTCTGTCGCCCTGCCTTCTTGCTCTGTGGCAGGGAGGGTAGGTGTATAGCTGGGGGCAGGCTGTAGTCAGAAGTTGCCAGGATCTCTTCTGCCTCACTGGGGTCTTTCTGAGTATGCACTGAGCCGGGGAAAGCACCAGACTTGGGGTGTCAGCTTCTGGAATGGGGAGACCTGGGCTGAGAGGAGGGGAAGCACATTGCCTCTTGCAGTCACTGGACTGCTAATTGCAGTCACAGCCACATGCCTATTGTATCACAGAGAAAACGGGGGCAGAAGGCAGGAAGGCAGTTTACTTGCAGATGAGGGGGATGGGCACGTGGGCACGTGCTTTGGTATGGAGTCTCTCTAATGTCGCAGCATGCCAACTGCAATGTGTCATTTGGTTTGGGAGCAAGAGGTCAATGGAGTTCTTGTTAGCTCTTGCTGGTGGCGTTTCTTCTCCCTCTGTGATGATTGCACCTGTGTTCCCTGGGCCTGGCTCATTGTCTTTGAAGCAATGACAATTGTTGATAATCTTCTTAAGGGTAATTATAGCTCAGTTTATAATGATCGCATATTAATCTCACAGTCTGACTTAGAAGGGAGCCATTTAGTTTATAAAATTTCATAGTTGGAGTGATTTTTACCTTTCGTTTTTTTCTATTATTACAACTAATTCCATTTCTGCCGTATTCTCTTCACCCCTGTTCTTCAGGAGTGTTAAATGCCCCTCGTTCATGACCTTACAACCTTTGATGAGTTGTAGGGAGAACACTGAAAGTCAAGAAGGGCCGTGCTAGGTGGGAGTGGTGGCCAGCCCTGTCCCTAGTGCTGTCTGCATGGTCCTGCCGCCATGTCTCCCTCACCAGGCCATGAACTCCTGGAGAGCAGGGACCTCATCTGGAGCTTGGCTGTGTGCCTACATGACCCAGCATAAACAAGAGGTCCACTACTTTGAATCAAAGTGGCATCCCCAGGCAGCTTTTAGGACTTCCTGGCTTTCCTGGCCCCACACCAGGTTCTCAGTACACCTGAGGATGTAACACTCTCTCTTCACAGTGGGGCTTCCTGGAGTCTCTGGGTCACAGAGCGAGGGTCTCAGGCTGGAAGGGCCCTTACAGGCCATGGAGTCCTGTGTGAATGCTCCCTGGCATCCCTGCGAACAGCCTTCCATCAGATACCGGCTGTGACCCTTAGAAATGTCTTCCTGGGGGTGAGCCTAAGCATGTCTCTGGGCTCCCCTCCTCTTGGCCCTTGTTGGGATCTTCCCGTCACTTTTTTTACTCTGCTTTCTGGGGAGCAAAATGACTTGGTTAAGCAAGACTCTTGACTTTTGCATTTCTGCCTCTGGGGGAACTTCAGAGGTACCCCAGACACCGTGGCCACCGCTTCACCTGGCGACAGGGAGGAGGAGCAGAACTTCTGCTACTGGATCCACAGGGACTCTCTCCACTCCCCCCGCCACACCCCCTTGGGCTGTCTGCATGCTGCTGACTGGGGTGAAGGAGCACAGGAAACACTAGGTCGATAGTGACAATTCAGGGACGGAGACCCTGTGGATGCCCTCAGGGGTCTCTGCCTGCTTCCAGCATGGGTCCTGGAGCCGCATGTACTGTCCCAGGTGTGGCCTGTCCAGCACCGAGCAGAGCAAGGCTGCTGTTTCCTCGCTCTGGACCCTGTTCCTGTTGCAGCCCTTGAGCCCTCCCCCGTCCCATGGGATGGCTTGAACTCACTGACCAGTCTCCTCGAGGCCTCTAAACAAAACCCCAAAGCCTTTCGTCGGGTTGATGTCAAGTCCTCCATCCTGCCTGTGTGGGCAAGATCTGGGTGTTGGGACCCAAATAGGAGACTTGACCTTCTTCTCCTGTTAGGTTTCCTCTTTGCTAGCTTTTCAAGGTCCTCTGAGTTCTACTATCTTAGTGACCAGTTGAGTGTCCCTTCTACTTTGCATTACTTGTAAGCCTGCTGAGAGGCCTGCCTTGTCTTTGGGTCCCCGAAAAACACGCTAACCAAGAGAAGCAAGATGCTAAAAGCCTTTGACTATGGTATGACCCATTGTTGCAAAAACCTTGGAATGTCTGTCTGGTTGGACTAGCATGCCACTTACTAGGACCTTGCCTCATCTTACCCACCAGTAATCGTCGCCGGTCCCTGGGGTTCCATGTGGAATCCTGGCTGCACTGTCCTGCTGATTTTTCTGATAAGCCTGAGGACATGTGTCCTGACTTGCCAGGAACTGGACTTGCTCCTAGTGGTCACCTAACCACGCGCCTCCTCCACCCCTCCGCCCCCGCCCCCGTTATTCAGTTAACCCCTTCCACAGTCTTAGCTGGGGCTTATGTTGACTCACTGATCTGCAGACTATAATTTCCTCCCCCATCTGAACATAAGGCTGCATTTGCATACTTCCAGCCTTACGGCAACTGCCCTATTTCCTTTGTTCTTTACAGATCCCCAGCTTTGGCTCACGGTCCCCATGGCCGAGCATTAGAATCACCTGTGTCACTTGCCTTAAAAGAGAGAGTGAGGTGGGGGATTGAGTCTGGGCATCCTACCCAACAATTCTGAATGACCAAGGCAGGGCTGAGTGTCCCTAAGCAGCTTTAATGCACCTGGTAAGCTTGGGATGGAGATGCCTCATCATGGGAGGCTGGGATTCTTGTGAGCAGCATGGTCCTCTTCCTCATGGAGCTGCCCCCGCTCCCACCCTCGCTCCCACCCCCACTGTGTTTCCACAGTGTTCCAAGCTGTCCTTGGCAAGGGAAGCCCGGATGTGCTGAGGGAAGGGGGTCTGGCATTGGGCAGAGGGGTTGCAGCCGGGCACCCTGGGGGGTCTTTCCGCCCCTGACAGCCTACTTCCCTGATTTTCTGGGTCCAGTAGGGGCAGCCTCCACCATGCCTAGTGGGCAGGAATGAGGGCAGGAAGGGGGAGGGTGAAGTGAGCGTGTGGAGTGGGTGTGTCCCTAGGTTGGCCTGGCCCCAGGCCTCTGGTCAGCTCAGGTGGATTTGCTGGAGCATGTAGGGCGGGTCTGGGAACAGGGAGGCTGTGTCAGGCTTTTGCAGCCGCGTGAGAAGTGCCCCCGCCCTCATTTGTTGTCAGGCATGTTCCTTCCTCAGATATCTGTTTGCTCCCCAGGGAAGCAAGGGGATGTGGAGGGGCTGCTCCCCTGGAAGGTGAAAGGGCCACCTCGTTGGCCCTGGGCAGAGTGGATGTTTCTCTGATCCTCATGAGCCAGTGGCCGGTGCTTTCCTGGGCCCCCAGCAGAAGGTGACTGTAATGAAGGAGACACCAGGGTCAGCTGGAAGACCATCCGTCAGTGCCCTGTCTCCTGTCCGAGTCTCCTGGCGGGGCTGCAGCTGGCAGCCTGGGCTTGGCAGTGATTCCATAATTGGAGCCCGAGTCATTAAAAAGCCATTACTGTCTCCTCATGGTTATCGTTTCATGCTGCCTAGAACAGTGCCCGTCGTAAAGAGGCCGGTGGGGCGCGTTGGTGAGCAAGGAAGATGCCTGGGAAAGGTGCTGGAGTGGGAGCTGAGAAGGCAGGGCCATCTGGTGGGGGCGAGGGGGCTGGGCTGCTGGGGAGGTGCGAGGAGCTTCAGTTCTGCTCTCCCTGGAGACAGCCATGGTGGTTGTCATTGTTCTCCACAACACCGGGCTGTTTGCAGGGGATTCTTTGTTATTCACCAGGGACAGATGCTGTGTGCTCCAGACACATGCTTGTGGTGCAAAAACACCCACCCAGTACAAGCTTGCCCCGCCCGGTGACTGTGGTCCACCTCAGACCTTTGTGGCTCTCCTAGAAACATCCTGCTGTACCAGGAACCGGCGTTACTGCACTGCTGTGCCTGCTGAGCTGCCACATTTAGGTGGATTTCTGTAAGCCTCCTGGGTGGTCTTGCTCACCCAGACATGTTCTTATTCACCAGGCACATGTTGCCTCCCCCCAGTTGCCACCCCCAGCCCTGCACGCCCCTCCTCCCGCTGCACTGCCATGCCTGGCGGGGAGCAAGGTGGTGGTCGCCTTGGGCACTTGCAGGGTGTCTGAGTTTCTGGAATTCTTTAGAAGTCCGTCCTTGTATTCATCCACCCTTCTCTGAAGGCCAGTGGTTAAGTCTGGCCTACCTATAATCTTACCTGGGGACCAGTGTTATTAAAGCCTGTGGCTCTTTATCATTATCCTCCATCATGGAATGGAGGTGGGCACAGGAAGAGGAAGTAATGTTTTCATGGACAGCAGCCTCCTTCCCCAGGCGTAACTGGAAAGTCCACGGCAGTGACCTGTGGTGGGAAAGTGACCCCCCCCCACCCAATGCACCGATAAGGATATTAGGGGAGCACTGGGCAGTGAGTCCACCATGGCTGGAACCACCTTTCCTCAGTCGAGTAGCCACTGTGACCCAGCAGTTCCAGAGGTGACTTTGCTAATGTGAGCTTACCTCTCAGCGGGATGTCCTCTTTTCCAAATGACCCATGCACGATGGAAGTCATCTTTTCCCTGCTCAGCCAAGCCCAGTGCCAAGGACGAGCCAGGTGACTGCTCCTGGCCCTGCCCTGTGGAAGTGCAGGTGGCGTGCATCCTCCCAGTCAGCCACGAAACGGCTTCTGCTGGCAGAGAGGGGAGCCGGCCCTGTCTTGTGGAGGTGACATGGGCTCCTGTGACCAGGCCACCAGCACGTGACTGAGGTTACAGGCTGCCCTATGCGTGCCCAGGCACAGAGCAGAGCAGTTGGATCTCAGGCCCCACTGCTCCTGTCAGCCAGGTGCTACAAAGAGCCCAGACTGCAGTTTTCATCCGTGTCCTGGAAATCCTGAGTTAGTATGCACTGCTCACACGGCAGGCCTCTGTGGACAGCGGTGTTGGGGACTGACCCTGCGAAGGCAGTGTGTGCACAGACGCTCTGCCCTTGTGTTACGCAGTCAGGCCATTGACTTCAGCGGAAAGACAAGTGGAAGAGTGGTAGCCTCTGAGACCTGGCAGGGCCCCTGGGCACCCTGCTCACTCTAGTACCTTGCCCCTTCCTTCAACAGTCCTGCTGCCGTCCTCCGGCCTGTGGTGCATGCCTTCTGTGACGGGACACTCACCGTCCCAGCCAGCTCAAGTTTTTAGGAGCTGTTCCCTGTCCTCTGATCCTGGCAATGCCCTCAGGGAATCCCAGCGCAGCTGTGTGCTCTTAGGCACATGGGCAATTTTAGGAAGACTGAGGTCTGACTTAGAAGCATGTCTGTTGAGTAGTGTTTTTTCCTGTGCGCTGGCAGCTGAGGGTTTGGTGAATGAGGCTGTTCTGTGTGTGGCCCCAGATCACAATCAGGGCCACTGAGTGCAGAGCAGCCTGTGGGTATCAGGAAAGGCTTTCCCAGGTGGCAGGTAGTTATATGACAGCTGCCAGTTAAAAATATGCAGAATCCTCATTGGTTGTGGCCAGGGAGGTGGGCTGTCTGTGATCCATGGACCGCCTGCCACTCTCTGACTGGATCCCCCCGCACACAGAGACACAAGTAGTATGGATGAGCTGAAGGGACATTTCAAGTTAATGATTGTTCCAGCTAGAAGGGCTACACCTGCTGTCAGGAGGAAGTGGAAATGGCTCCATGTTATCCTTGGGTGATTTGACCTCATCTTTCCCCCTTCCATGCACATTGTACTTACCTGCACACAAGCAGCCCCCCCCTTACACAGGTGTTTGCACATATGTATACCCTGTTGTGTGCTTACATAGGTAGATGCACTCACACATTTGGATACCTGATGTGTGCTTGTGCACAAGATATACTTAGAGCCTCACGCACAAACCTCATGTACTCGGATATGTCAGTCCCTGTACCCACACACAGATCTGGTTCGGGGGCAGGCTCCAGCATACCTGAGCCAGGGTGGCCTGGGATTTCCCAGAGCTCAGGTCCTCAGGCTCCAACCTCACCTCATGTGGCTGTCCTGACCTTGGGTCTTATAGACTTTTGAGCCTAGGTCTCATGCATATGTCTTAGACCAGAAAGAAAGCTAAGTGGTTTGAGTTACCAGCTCCCTACTTATGCTCTGCCTTCCTGGGGAGGCAGAGGCAGTGTGAGATGCTGCTGCCTGTCCCAAGACCTTAGGGACTTGAGGATTGGATGCCCTGGTGCTGTCTGGCGCCATGTCTGTGGCCAGGGAAGGGCCCCGTGGCTGGTTGCTGGACCGTGTGTTGATGCGCTGTGTCCTCCCTGCAGGCATCCCCACTCAGCCCTAGCCCTGCCCTGAGGGACTGGTTGGACTCGTAGCCTCACTCTCCTACATGAAGGGACACTCAGCCTCCAGGAGCAGCGTCAGCACCTCCACTGTGCCATGTAGAGAGCCAGGAGTTTGCTTTGAACTGATGGGGAGAGGGTCTGCCCCAGAGGACCCAGCCTCCTCCAGAAAGGATGGGAAGATGAGGGAAGAGCTGTTGAGACCTGAGAGGCAGCTGGAGGGGACAGCTCTCTGGTCTGAAGCCTGGCCTTGGGCCCGGCTTGTGCCCTATGCCTCTAGACAGGTTCCCCTGGAACTCAGTCAGGCCCTGCTCACGGGCCCAAGAGGAAAGTCTCCTATACTTACTGGGGCCAGGCTGACTGGGAAGTCCTTGCGGCTGCAGGAATCCCAGCAGAAGATAAGCTCCCAGAGTGGCAGAAATATGACTCAAGCCTTTTTGTCTCAAGCTGGTTCCCAGAGAGTAGCCTCCCAGAGAGTAGCCTTCCCCTTCCTCTCTCCCATGCGCCCAGCAGCCATGATGGGAGGGGCTTAAAGAGCCCAGATGTGCTGGGTGGGCTCTGGGCTATCTCCTGGCACCTCGCGGGCAGGTCCTGAATACCCCTCTCTCCCTCTGCAGTGTCTTAGATGATGAGGGCAGCAACCTGAGGCAGCAGAAGCTTGACCGGCAGGTGAGTGAGGCTGGGGCCACGGGAAGGGTAGTCAGCACTCGCCGTCCTTGCCAGAGTCTGGGCCAGATGTGCTGTGGAGGAGAAAGAGCGGGAGGGCTGTCCCCTTACTGGGGTAATCCTGACTAGTGGGGAGAGGGGACCCTCCAGAAGCAATTCTCGCCTTTACCAGCTAAGTGTTGACTCTGCACAGTGCATGGGGCTTCTACCGAGCAGGCAGCTGGGGTGACTGCCCTGGGAGAGCTGGATGTGCTGTGACCCTGCCAGAGTAGTTACCTGGGCCAAGTTTTGCCTTCTTTTCCTGGACCCCAAGTCTGGGGGCACCAAGGACATGAGGCCTTGGTCCTGAGTGTGCTTCGGACGCCATGGCGACCTCTAGAAGGGAGCTGGGCAAGCAGGGCCTTCGTCTCCACTCCCAGTCCGGGAGCCCTCCTGTGGGCGGAAGCAGTGGGCTGCCCTCTCTAGCATGCCAACCTCTGCGCCTGTCCGGTGCCTCTGTAGCGGGCTCTGCTGGAGCAAAAGCAGAAGAAGAAGCGCCAGGAGCCCCTGATGGTGCAGGCCAATGCCGACGGGAGGCCCCGCAGCCGGCGTGCCCAGCAGTCAGAGGAGCAGGCCCCCCTGGTGGAGTCCTACCTCAGCAGCAGTGGCAGCACCAGCTATCAAGGTACATCCTGCCCTTAGGAAAACGTGGGACAGCCAACCTGGGGAGGACCCTGTGCGGTGGCTCCACTGGGTAGGCAAGGGGGTCATCTGTCAGGATGCGCCCAGGCTGAGTGTGGCTCCCAGCCCAGGTGGACAGCTGAGTGCGGCGGGCGGAGAAAGGAGACCTGGAGCCTTGAGCTCCTGCATATGCTCAGGATGTCGTCTCCAGGGTCAGGTGCCACGGCCAGAAGCTAAAACGATGGGTCTGCGAGGTCAAAAGTCCAGGTTTCTGGAGCGTTTCACTGAGAGCAGGAGGCCTCCTGAGAGGAGTCCATCTCAACACCTCACACCAGCTAGCGTCTCCTGTGATGGACACCTATTGCCTCCTCTCCCTGGGCTCCCTGCCCTCTCAGTCTACCTGGCTTCTCACGTGCAGGCCCCTGCACAGAGCCACGGGGGCCAGCAGCCTCCAGCTCGCCCATCTTTGCACACTGCTTCTCAGCAGAGCCCACTTGGTGGGGAATTGTTTGCAGCTTATCCTGGGGATATGGTGTGTGTGGCTCCACTGCCTCCCTAAGCTCAAGACCCTCCCTCCTGCTTAGGTTAGGTTATGAGGACCCCAGGCCAGACTGAAGGTTGGTCTCTCTGATCCCAAAGGAGGGACTCAGACTCAGTCCCCACTGCCCTCTGCTGGTGCAGGTGATCCCGGAGGCTCCTCTATCAGGCGGTGTCTCTAAGAAGGTGGCAGGCATCTGGCTTTTGCAGTTGGAAGGCACCTTAGTAGCCATGGTGCTCGCGTCCTTCTGGGCTTCCTCAGAGCCTGCAGCCTCCAGCCACGTCCAGCTACTGGTTTTCGCCTCACCTCAGGGCTAACTGCCGCGCCCTCCCACACCCCTGCCCCATAGTGTTTCAGGTTCCACTAACCAGCCCTTAGCTCACTGGGTCCTCTTGTCTGTGCCTCGGAGGGCAAACCTAGTGCCCAGGCTTGGCACAGCACACTGGACAAGCTTGGTGCCCTCTGTGTGCCCTCGTCCCACTGAAAACCCACTTATGTCTAATAACAAAGCCTGTCTGTGAGCATTTGCCAGTGGCTAAGCACAGTGCTAGGTGAGGAATATCATTTATTCCTCACCATAGCTCATGACGCCCACGTGATCGATAAGGCGATGGGCTCGGAGGGGTCACCGACTTCCCATGGTATACTGCTAGTGAGCATCTGGGTGAGGCGTTGAAGCCAGGCCTGCCGGACTCCAAACGGCCTTTCCTCCATATTGTCACCTCCGTGATAGGAAGCGCCGTCATTGTAATAATTCCCCTGTGTGGGCTTCAGTTCTGTATCCAGGGCCACAGCTGGTATGTCTGTACTCTACCTGAGAGGCCCTTCGGAGGAGGGGGACACAGCACTCTGCCCAGCACTGCTGTCTCGGACGGGCAGTCCCAGCTGCTCCACACAGAATTGGCCCCTGGCCCCACCCTCTCCTGGCAGCCCCCTCCTCACACTTCCTCTGTGAGCACCGTCCCAAGCATGGTGGCGGTGCCCTGCAGAGAAAGCCTGCCTGTTGGGCATCTGTGGAGCCCGGCCTGCTGCTGTGTGGGCATCACAGCCCCTGCTCTGCCCAGCCTGGCACCTGACTGTTGGAGGCTGCATGTGGGCTGGGAGCCTGCTCCTGGGACTTCGGGCCCTGCCAGTTTGGGCCAGAGGCCAGCATTGTGAGACTTTGAGAGAGTCTCTCAAGTCACCGATGTGCGGTCATTTTGGCAGGTGTTGCTTGTACTGAACTATGTGCCAGGGCAGTGCCAGGCCTGCAGAAACATCCAGAGTCAGAAGATAGAGTTTCTGGTCAGGCCACTAGCTGTCACCTGCTCACTTGTGACTAGGCAAATCACTTACACGCTCTGGGCCTGTTTCCTCCTCTGTGAGGAAAATCCTCTCTCAGGGCTTTGAACACTGAAGCAGCCATGGTGTGTTCCAAGGTCCAGTCACCTGCATGCTATTCCCTGCTGAGACTCCAGAGCAGGCTGGGTCATGCTGCACCTCTAGGGTCCCAGCCTTGCCTGGCTTTGAGAGGTGGACAGTCCCTGAGGAGGCTGCTGCGCAGGTGGCTGACCCACCCCGGATTGGTGTTACCCAGAGCGCCCCACCCCCACCTGCAGCATGAGCTGCCTTCTGCTCTGCCCTCTGCTGGCTCTTGCTGTTAAATATTATACAAGGGGATCACTCCCAGAGGAAGATAAGGGAGTTGGACCAAAATCAGAACTGATGGTTTATCCTGGTAAACAGATTTTGACCTACCGACCATGCTCATTCATGTTATGTATTTATCTGGTTCTCAAATATGTATTGAGGGCCTATTTTGTGCCAGCTTCTGTATTAGAGGCTGGGGGTCCAGGGTGAGCACAAGTGGGTGTGGTCACTGTTCTCTTGTGGACCTTATGGTCTAAAAGGGGAGAGAGTTAAAACAGATGGTCACAGGTGTGCCCTGAGGAAAGTCGCCAGGCTCTGTGCATGAATGGCAGAAAGCCTGCTCCAGATTAGGGGTCAGGGAAGGCCGCCTTGAGGAGCTGGCATTTGCAGTGAGTAGGTGTTAGTGGGCGGGCTCGGCAGTCATGAGGGCAGTCCAGGCAGGGAGACAGCAAGGCCCCTGTCAAGAGGGGGTCCAGGATGTACAAAGGCACTGAAAGAGAATGGTGTGGCTGGCACTGGAAAGTGCGGGGAGTGGTGCAGTGTGTGAAATGAGGAGTGTGCAGTTAGGCCAAGGCCAAGGCCAAGCGGAAGGAGATGGAGGAGCCAGACTTGCAGGAGAATGTTGGTCTTCATCTTCAGTGAAATCATTCTAAGACTTTGAGCAGACTGGAGTTCTGACATGTAGAGAATTCAGAAGCCACCCAGCAGTGACCCTTCTGAGACCTGTTAGTGTCAGCTGCTAGTGTCCCAGAATGACTCTCCTGCCTCAGGGTGCTCTGGCACCCGAGGCCCCCAACGGGCTGATCCCATGAGGGGCAGTGCAGGCTCCCTGGAGTGCTTGCCCTAGCTCTCCCGAGATGCAGTCTTTTCTGTCTTCATCCGCCATCTTTGATGACCCACATTCCTCCAGACACTCTCCCTCCCGCCACCCAGGCTCAAACGGTTGGCTGGCCCAGAGCTCAGACTTCTCTTAGTTGATCATGGTGTGGGTCAGGCTTTTGGCTTTATCACACTGGGCTGGGGGTAATGCTTCTTTCCAGCTCAGCCTGCCCTGGGCACCCTTACCTGGTAGATATGGGTGGTACAGAGGCCCTGGCGGGACGTGGGTGCTGGTGAGGGACCTGGAAAATGTGCTGGGAAGTGTGTCCAAGTTGGAGCTCTGGTCTCACCTAGTACCCATCTTTCTCTCTCTCTCTCCCTCCCTCCTCTCTTCTCTCTCTCTTTCTCCCTCACTCTTTCTTGCTCACTCTTGCTCTCTGGCTCTCTCCTAAGCAGTTCAAGAGGCTGACTCACTTGCCACTGTGCAGCTGGGATCTGCCCACCCAACAGCACCAGCCTCAGCCAAGAGAACCAAGGCAGCGGCCGCAGCAGGGGGCCAGGGCAGGGCCTCGAGGAAACAGAAGAAGGGGAAGCACAGAGGTTGGCTTGCCTCCCCACAGCCCTCCGCAGGAGGCCTGGCCCCCACTGTAGGTTTGGGGGAGGCTTATCCTCCAGACTCGGAGGTCAGGGACAGGGTAGGAGGCCTCACTGAAGGCACAAAAGGGCGCTCGGGACCCCACGCAGCTGGCTCACAGGCCTCCTCTAGCTCATGGGGTACCTGGGCTGGCCTGCGGGTGTGGGCAGGCCCTCCATACTGCCAGGAAGTGAAATCTAGCTCAGCTGTGGCCCAGGAAGTCCTGCCTCCTGCCCAGCCTGAGCAGCCTCTCCCTCCCTTTGGGCTCACGGCATCTCAGGCAGCCTGCTTCATCCTTGTGTGGCCTCCCAGCCATCATGTGGGCTTCTGCAGCTCTCTAGTCCCAATTCTACCCTGTGGACCCACAGACCAGTCTGTTTCCTCTGCTCCTCTCCCCCCCAGAAAAGATCCCCCAAGATCAAGGGCAGTTATGGTGGCCCCTGCCCCGAGTCCTGTTTCTGCTGGCTCCACCCCGTTTCCTCAGCCCTTGCTCATGGGCACTGACTTCCAGGCTTCTGGTTGTGGTTGGACAGTGGGGTGCAGGGTCCATAGGCTTCTGGAGCTGACTGCTGCATTTTGGGGCATAGCCCAGCTGGGCAGAGTGTGGACCAGGCCTTGCTTCTGTTACTGAAGCTGTGGCAACTTGGGCAGGAAGGTTGGCGTAGGATGGGAGATCCTCCATTTGGGAAGCAAGTGTAGGCCAAGCTCAGTCTTTCTCAAGGGGCCCATGTTTTGAATGATGTGTTTAGTGTGTGTGTGTGTGTGTGTGTCTATGAGAGAGTGAACATCAGCACTGATAGCTTGTAACTGGCTGCATACGTGAATGAGTGGTGACCTAGGCTGTGAGCTGGACGGATCCTTGTTCTCCATTTTGTCTTTTTCACTGTGTAGTTGGTTTCGTAGGTGGCTGCCGTCTGCCTAGGGATTTTGAGGCATTTCAAACCAACCCTCGGCAACTAATTCGGGGAACAGCAGAAGAAACCGAGCCCGTGTCCCTTCATAGTTTACCAATCATTAAGAGGCTGATAGCAATCATTAGTTCTTTAAAAGTCAGTTTTGCAAATGGTCCCCCTACTCATCCCTCACCCACTTCATGGAAATCTGAGGATCCAGCTCTCCCCTCCCCCACCCCACCCCCAGACGGGACTCAGGCGTGTCCGTGGCCTGCAGGCACCAGCGGGCCAGCAGCTCTGGCAGAAGACAAGTCTGAGGCCCGAGGCCCAGTGCAGATCCTGACTGTGGGCCAGTCGGACCACGCCCAGGACGCAGGGGAGACGGCAGCTGGTGGGGGCGCACCGCCCAGCGTGCAGGACCTCCGTGCCACGCTGCAGAGGAAGGGTGAGCCCCATGGGGGTCCAGTGTCACCCCCAAAGCTCAGTCCAAGGTTCTCAGATGCACCCTTCTAGGGGAGCATGGCCCTCCTGTGTCTGTTCCAGCCCCCCCAGATCTCGGTGGGGGCCATATTTGGGAGACCAGTGAGAAACTTGGGCAGGGCCCCCTGATAAGGTCAAGTTAAGGGAAAGCAGTTTGAACTGGGGTAACCAGCTGGCCCATAGTCCAGCCCTGTCTGCTCCACCCATATCACCTGCCCCCAGGGAGGCCCAGGTTTGGGGATAGATTTCCTTTCCCTTTGGTTCCTTTGGGAAAAGCCTCCTTTTGTAAAACGTTCTCTGTGAGCCAGGGGGGGGCAGGGTCAGGATGCTGAGAGGCAGCGCAGATCCTCCCAGGGAACCTGCTGCCCAGATAGCTTTCCCACCACGAGCCCTGCCCCAGGGAGCCCCTGGCGCGAGGTGGCAGAGGGAAGCCCTGCAGTGCCACGCATTCTGAGGAACTGGATCAGGGACAGCTTCCTGGAGAAATGGCTATTGGGGCAATCTGAGGCTAAGGATGGCATTTCGGGTGGCGAGAAGCATTCAGACAGAGGAGCGCAGCCAGGCTGGGGAGAGGCGTCGGTGGGCCCTGCACCTCAGGCTGAGTAAGGAGCTGAGCCTTTCCCCAGGCAGATTCCATGGTCTGTGCCAGCCAAGGCCTCTCCTAGGCCTGAGGCCAGAAATGGAGGCTTCCAGAGCAGGGTCAGCTCAACTCAGGCCTTGCTACACAGGAGACAGGCACTGCAAGTGCTAGAGAGGAGGGGCTCTGATGGAGGGACTGAGCTGAAGCTGGGGGAGGGGGGTTCACACCCCAAGGATCGTGACCAGTCCCAGCATGCAACCAAGAGTGTCCTTGTGTATATATGGATATATGTGTGGGAGTGCATGTGCGTGCACATGTGCACACACGGCTGTGCGTGTGTGTGCAGGCAGGTACGGGTGACTCAGTGCCTGTGAACGGTGTTGATCTGGGTATGTATATACGACCACTCATCTCTTCCCGCTCCTCTGCCCGGCCCAGGCGTCTCCAGCAGCATGAGCTTTGATGAGGAGGAGGACGAGGACGAGAACAGCTCCAGCTCCTCCCAGCTAAACAGCAACACCCGGCCCAGCTCCGCAGCTAGCAAGAAGTCCATCAGGGTGAGTGGGGAGCTTTCAGGCCCAGTGGGAGGGTGGCCGGTGGTGTTCCCAGGGCTGGTCATTCAGGTCGGAGAGCCAGTGAGTATGGAGAAACGATGGTGAGTGGCTTTCCTGGGCCAGGAGCTGGGCCCAGATCTCTGGCCTGGGCCCTTCCTTCGTCCCACTCAGCCTGCCAGGAGGGTGGAGGGAGCTGGAGTTGGACAGGATGACCTCTGAGAACCTGCCCGAGCCTCCATCTCCATCCCCAGGGACTCCTGAGGAGGGGAAGGGCTGGGGAGCTAGCTGCTGACCCTCAGGCCAAGCAGGCCAAGCCCACATCCCGGAACCCGGCCCTGTCTCCCAGCACCTCTGGCACAGCAGGGGCGGCTCTGGACCCCAGACCCACCCCTACTTTCAGCTGCTTAGAGCCCCCAGGCTCAGGCTGCTTCCTGTGCCCTGCCCGGTAGGAGGCCGCCTCAGCCCCCAGCCTGGCAGTCCCAGAGCCTTCTGTGGATGTGGAGGTCCAGGACCTTGAGGAGTTTGCACTGAGGCCAGCCCCCCAGGGCATCACCATCAAGGGCCGCATCACGCGGGACAAGAAGGGGATGGACCGGGGCATGTACCCCACCTACTTCCTGCACCTGGACCGTGAGGACGGGAAGAAGGTGAGCTTGGCCTGGACGTGCAGCCTCACCTGGGCCAGCCGAGGTCCTGGGGGCCAGAGTGTGACTGGAAGCCTCAGACGCAGCACTGGCCTTTCAGTCCCCGAGACAAGCCCTGCGCCTGGTCAGTGCACACGTGTGTCAGTGCACATCATGTTCAGGAGCTGAACGCGTGTGTGTGAGTGGCATATGATTGTGTGCGGACCAGAGGCTGGACCTCAAATGTGACCTTACTCTACTCCCCAAGGTGTTCCTCCTGGCGGGAAGGAAGAGAAAGAAGAGTAAAACTTCCAATTACCTCATCTCTGTGGACCCAACAGATTTGTCTCGAGGAGGGGACAGCTACATCGGAAAATTGCGGTACCAGCACATCCCCAGGAAGGGGACAGGCTCCCTAGAGGGCATCTTGTGTCCCTCTAGACGTCTAGGCCAGAGGGGTCAGATCTTCTCCCAGGATCCTCTTTGTCCATCGGGTCCAACCACAGGCTCAGGTCTGTGTCAGTCTAGAGCCAGACTTGGATGGGCCTCACATGCCCTACCCTAAGCTGCTCTCGGTCAGGTGGGCACAGGCCCACCAAGAGAGATAGGTCAGACCCCAGGATGTCACTGATGATGCAGTCCACCACAGAAGAACTGCCTTGGCACCACAGTCAGTGCCAAGGGCAGGGCTGAGAGTGAGTCCTTGAGGGAAGAGAGAGCAACCACAGGGTAGGGGGAAGGCTCCTAACTAGCCTCGGGAGGAGGAGGGCTTGCCGAGGAACAGAGTGCCAGATTTGGGGAATACAAATCAAGCTGAGAGGTCAGGAGCCCACGCTGGAGGTGGGGCTGGACCAAGACTCACAGGCTGGACAGGACAGAGGAGTCAGCTCTCCAGTCTGCATGGGGTCCCAGGGCTCAGTGCCAAGGCCCCTCTACAGTGCTGCCAGATGCCATTCTGCGTGCTCACCTCCATGATGGGAGCAATCCTGTTCCTCCAGAGAAACTTCTGTGGGACCCAGATTTACCTCCCCAAATTTCCCTCACTGAAACTACATGATTGGTTCAACTCAGAGCAAATCCAGGCCTTTCGCCCTCAAAGATAGGGACTCAGTGAGCAGGTTGCCCCCAGGTCTGCTCCTAGCTCAGCCCAGAATGCTTTGCAAGCTCCTCATAGGACAGACGGAGCTGCTGGCTGCACTGGGGCAGAGGGGGCATGGCCCTGCACTGATTGTGCCTGTCCTTCAGGTCCAACCTCATGGGCACTAAGTTCACCGTGTATAACAATGGAGTCAACCCTCAGAAGGCATCATCTACTTTGGAAGGTGGAACCTTGCGTCAGGAGTTGGCAGCTGTGTGCTACGTGAGTCCCAGGTTCCTTGGTCTCGTCTCCCAAGTTAGACATGATGCTAAGGACTTGCTGCCTGATCTGTGGGCTATCCCATCTATCTCTGTGGGTAGACAAGACTGCATCGAGGTGGGCTGCCTTCTGTGGAGTGGCCTCTGCCTGGGACAGGGGCCTGGCCCTGTCTTCAGGGCTCAGACCACAGCCTTGGAGAGCTATGGGAACGGGGCCTGGCTCTATGCATCCCAACCCGGGAGCCTCCTGGAAAGAAGGTGGCAGGTCTGGATTCTTATCAGTGCATTCCTTCAGTCCTCCCTCCTGCATCCTGCTGGGGCTACAAGGCCCTTTGCATAATCAGCTCACTGAATGCTCAGCCTAAGAGCTCAGTCCTATTTTATTATATAGATGACGAAACTGAAGCTCAGAGTTTGGGTCACTTGCCAGTGTCACACAACTCATAAATGACCATACTGGAATATAAGTACAGGGGATTTCACCTAATTTTAAAATGAGGGATTGGGAGGTTACCCCTATCAACCTAGGCATAGGCACCTCAGAGACTAATTGGAATCCATAGCTGTTTAGTGTGAGCCTGTGGTGCCACCTGCTGGTCAACTCTGGGGAGGCAGCCCGAATCTCCAAATACTTACTGAGCCCCAGCCATGTTCCAGTTACTGTTTGAGGCCCTAAGGATCTAGTAATGAACAATGGAGACATAAATGTATACCCTTGTGGGACTTAAACTCTTAGTGGGGGAGACAAGCTATAAAACAGACACATAAGCACAAAAAATCTGTTCCTGATAAATGTCAAAAAGGAAAAAAAAGTAGGGAAGGGGGTTATGAAGTATCCAGGTGTGTGTGAGCTTTTGGGAAGGATGGCAGGGAGGGCCTCGCTTTGGCAGCACTTGGGCAAAGCCCAGCAGGAAGTGAGAGCCAGCTGTGCAGGTGTTGGGAGAACACAGGACACGCACGAGCCCTGGATGCCTGACTCGTAGGACAGGGGAGGGCCAATGGTGAAGAGGTGCTGATGGGGCCATTTCACGTGAGGCCTTGCGGGCTGAGGTAAGACCTTCAGCTTTTTCTCTGAATGAACTAAGGAGGAAAAGGATCTGACTTAATAGGACTATTCGCTGCTGTGTGAAGAGATGTTGCGGGGGGAGGGGGGGAGGCTAAGATGGAAACAAGGAGTCCACATAAGTCCATTACTGTGATCTCACTCCGTGAGACACGGTGATGGTGAACAGTGGCTGAATTCTGGATGTGATGTCACGGTAGAGCTGACAGCATTTGCTGATGGATTAGAAGGTGGGGTCAAGGAGGGCCCCAAGTTGTTTGCCTGAGCAAAGGAAAAACTGAGTTGCTGTGAACTGAAGCGAGGATGGCTGTAAGAGGAGCTGGTCGGGCAGAGATTCAGGAGCTCCCTTTTGGACACGTGTAGAGATGCCTGTTAGACATTCAAGTGGAGCTGGTGAGAACGAGCGCATCACCTTTGTTCCCTTCCTCCCAGTCTCTCCAGTTGTAAGTAGAGTCCTCACTCTCTGTATTTCCCAGGAGACAAACGTCTTAGGTTTTAAGGGACCACGGAAGATGACTGTGATCGTCCCAGGCATGAACATGGTTCACGAGAGAGTCTGTATCCGGCCCCGCAACGTGAGTCTCTACCACCCCCCCAGCCCCCAGCCCTTCCCCAACATCCCAGTCTCTGCATGAGCGGCTGAGGACGCAACTCCAGCTGCTGTGTCTGTTTAAGAGGCTCAGCGTGAGAAGCCCTAGGGGGGGGTCTAGGGACATCTAAGGACCCCCTTGGGCAGATCCCGTTTTGGGGCGGTCATGGTGCCAGGGTTTGGGCCTGGCTCAGCTGAGGCTGCTCTCCCAGGAGCACGAGACGCTGCTATCACGCTGGCAGAATAAGAACACAGAGAGTATCATTGAGCTGCAAAACAAGACGCCTGTCTGGAATGACGATACGCAGTCCTACGTACTCAATTTCCACGGGCGCGTCACACAGGCCTCCGTGAAGAACTTCCAGATCATCCATGGCAATGACCGTGAGTGTTTCTGCCCTTACTCATTACTGTGCACATGATAGCTGGGGCCCTTAGCTCAGGGTTCAGCTCCCAAGCCCTGCCCACATAGGCCAGAGCTTAAAGACACCGGTTATAGGCTTAGGTTAGATGTGAAGAACTTTCTAACCATAACGACTAGGGGGCCCTACCCCAAGATTCTGTACACTCAGCAGTCTCGGATGGGACTGCCCTGTGAAGGGACTTGCTTCTCCCCCGTATCCTGGTATCTGTATGCATCTTTCTTGCTCTGCCATCTCCCTCTCCCCTCCCAATTGGACTGTCTTCACTCCTTTGGGATCCCCTGGTATCTCTTCCCTCTTGTGACTTGGGTGTGTGTCCTTCCCCATGCCCACCGTCCTTACTCTGCCTCTCTGCCCCTCCTTGCCGGCCCCAGCGGACTACATCGTGATGCAGTTTGGCCGTGTAGCAGAGGATGTGTTCACCATGGATTACAACTACCCGCTGTGTGCGCTGCAGGCTTTTGCCATTGCCCTGTCCAGCTTCGATAGCAAGCTGGCCTGCGAATAGAGGCCTCCGTGTGCCCTGCAGGGTCGTGCAGCCCGGAGTGGAGCCGCCTGCCTGCGGAGACAGCCCTGCCTACCCTGTGTACATAGGCCTGCTGCCAGATGAACCTTGGGCTCAGTGGGTTCCCTGGCCTGGCCCGCTGGGAACTGGTCCTCTGCTGAGGCAGAGGAGTGGGATGTGCGTGAAGGGACCAGAGTGCAATCTTTCTGTGCCCCAGGAGCCACACACAGCCCCACTCTTGGGTTAGTATCGTGCTGCAGTCATGTTTGCCAAGCTGGGCAGCCTCTTCAGCTGGGAAGGCAGGAAGAGGTATATAGGGAGAGGAAGCACAACGCAGGGCTGCTGTGGCCCAGCCATCCACTCAGCCCAGGAGTCAGGTGATAACGGATCCCCACAGTAAGGGGCACAGTGAGCGTGTGTGTGTGTGTGTAGGGCACATCAGCCTCACACCGCAAAGGGCTTGCTTGCCAAGTGTGGCCCTTACAACTGCAGAAAGTCCCCTGATTTCAGAAGACCTCAGCCAAGCCTGGCAGAGCTCTGGGGGTTGGGCAGGACCTTGTCAGGATTGCAGGGGCCTGGTTCTGGGATCGGCCGGTGGGCTAGGGTTCTAAGTCATGTGATTTCTCTAGGTTTTCTCTGTGCACAGAGGCAACAGGAGGCCGGCCCTTAAGGCCAGATGTCTCAGAAGATAGGGCCTGCAGGACACAGGCTCAGAATACAGGAGGTGCATGGCACAGGCTCCCTGGATCAGGGCTGTCCTGGAAGCCCTGTCAGCTGCCCCAGGAGCTCTCTGCCGAGCAGCCCCTGCAGAACCCCCAGGAAACAAGGATGGGCCCAGGTGCCAGCCCCAGACGACACACAGGTAGGCATACCTGGGCTCTTGCTGGTTAGCTCGGGTGCTTGTGCCTGTGCGTCAGCTCCCACTGCAGTCAGCCTAGGTCATGGTTGCTGAGGACTTTGTGTGGTTCTTCATGGGGAGAAACGGGACAGGGTGAGGAGAGCAAGAATATTTCAGAACCATTAAGAGATCAGAGGGGCAGGACCCTTAGAGATCAACTAGTACAACGCTGTCACTGTAGGCAAGTCACTCAGCAAATGGTATGTGCACTGGGCCACCTGGCTGGTGAGTGGCAGTTCAGAACTTCAGCTCACCGGATTCCTTTGTTCCCACCATCCCCTAAGGAGCCGCTATCTCCGGTCTTCCTGTGGCCCAGTCCACATGCTCTCACCCTTTTGCCCGACTCCAGAGACTTAGCAAAGTCAGAGTTGATGTATGAAATTGGAACCATTTCAGGAGACTGGGCAGTTCCTTGCTGAAAGCCATCATGTCAGACTGACCAGGACTGGCTCCCCCGGAGAGCAGGCCTAGCGAGGCTGCTGCCCGTTTCCATATCTGGGTGTGATGGGTGGGGTGTGAGTGTCCTGGGGCCGGGCCTGATCTCTCCCTCCACTGCCATGCTTCTCCTTGGGTTGCACTGCCTGCCATGACGGCTTGGGAACACTGGTCTCCTGGCAGAAGCTGCTTGCCCACGTGGAGATCAGAAATCAGTGGTTAGCAAGCAGGAGTTGTTCCTCACTTCAGAGTAGATGTGCTTGGAAAGGCTACATAGAAATAGTTTTAAAACATAAAGTCATACTTGAAGCATGTTAGTGAAGCTCTGTAGTGAGGTTAAGGAGTTGTGACTTAAGTGGAAGTAGTATGCCCTCATTTCCTCATGATGTAGGTTTTCCTGTTTGAGTGCTTAAAGCAAGGCATCCCTGTTCCAGCACAGATCTGCCCACACCTTAGCCACAGGTCTCTGTGAGAGGCCCGTCCAGTGACCTAGCTTTTGTCAGCGCGGTCTAGCTCTAGACAGCTCTTAACTTGGGGCCATTTTGAGGGCACCAGATTTTTGTACTGGGGCTGGTCCACTTCCCCGGGAAATATTGTAGTGCCATCCTCCTTTCCGTATCCCAGTCTGGCTTTTCCTTTTCTGACTTGGAGAAGAGACCTGCTGACATTTGGGATGATGGAAACTAGATGATCTGTAAAGTCTGGTCAAGCTGTTTCTCTGAGTCTGTGATTTGACGGTAGAACAAGCTGGTTTTGGATCCTAGTGAGAGTGGAGATCCTGGTGGCCGAGTGGAAAAATCAGAAGCACAATGGAAAACTCCTATCCTCTGCTTTCTCCTCTTGTACACAAGAGAGGGAGTTGCCTGGATATTTTGGTGGGTCGGGAATGTGGGCTGTGTTCTAGCCTGGCTGTGGAGAAGGTAGCTCAGCAACAAAACTCTCTGTTGGGCATTGAGTGACAAGAGCAGTTGAGTCACCTGCTCGAGACCCAGCCTCACAAGATTTGTTCTTGTGACCCCATTCCCGGTGATGTTGGTTTTCCTTGACCACTGGCCTCACAGTCATGGGCCCAAAGACTCAAAGCTGCCAGAGCCCCTGGAGACCACCTGGGCTCAGCTTCTCCAGCAGTTAAGAGTTCTGGCTCTTTACGCCCTCTCTCCAGATGGTCCTTAGTTGGGCAGGGAACTCGATGATGAACAGTCCCTAAGAGAGCAGGCAGCTGAGACCTTAGGCAGCTCTTCTATGACTGCTCCTGGCTCCGTAACTCCTTCTGGGGCCACCCCCCAAAACTGCACCCTCTGCCCCCAAACAGTTCTTCTGCAGATGGTGAAGTTCACGTCCCCGACACTTCTTTCCTTCTGGCTCCAAGGTGCTCCGTGTCTGTCTGCGTCTCCGTGTCTGTGTGTATTTGGGGAAAAGGGCAATCTGCAAATCATCAACTAAGGTTTCTTAGGATATTGCTAAGAACGGACAGGCAAGGAATAAGGAAGTAGTGCACCTGCGGGTTGTGTTCGTTCCCGTGCTCTCTGATAAGGAAGCATGCCTGGGAAAGCACCAGCTCTCTCTCCCAAGGCTCCGACTGGGAGGATGCCATCCAAGAAAGTTGCGTTTCAGTTCCCATTCTACATTACCTGAAGAAATCAGTGTGTTGCATGCATTGCTTTTGGATGAATTTAAACGTATTCTAGTGAATGTGCCTTAAAAATCACGACACTAGTGCTGCAGGAGCATAGCATGTAAGGTACAGACCCATGCCAAGGACAGGTGTTGGAGGAATCCGCCAGGGAGGGTGACAATCACAGGCCAGAAGAGAACCTTTGGAGCCCACTCCTTCAATGACAATAAAGGCAAGAAAACTGTAGAAACAAGTTTTTCTTTGCTCTGTAAATAGCAGGGCATTTACCTCTAAATAAATCTGCCATTTATTCAGAGGCAGTTCTAAATTTAACAAGCAACAGTGATGACATCAAACTAAGAGTTCCATGCTTTCCTCACAGTGGGGGCTGCAGCGAGGGGAGATGCTGGGCTGGCCATAGCCACGGCTCTGTTATGCAAGCACAAATTCCACCTCCCAGTGGAGTCCCTGGTTTTCTCTTACCGCAGTTACACTGGCCTTGCCCTCTCTTCAAAAAATTCCTCGCCCCAGTCGAGGTATCCCTGTGGCGTCAGGCTGCCAGGTGGCCCTCAGCCCACACTGCTAGACAGCTGAATGAGTCTGCTTTCTTGCTGTGGCCAGCACTCACGGCCCTGACTTGTTGAACTGTAGCAGCCCCTAGGAGTAGGCCAAGGGATGGACTCTTGTTTGAGTTTATCGGTTACCTGTCCTTTTGTACCTCCAGTTTGCAGTCTTCTGTCATCTCAGGATAGTAGGGAGAGGCAGAGCTGAAGTACTGGGTTTTTTCATTTTCCAACCAAGTTGAGAGGCAAATTGGTCTTATAGAAGGCATTCCTGAACTTCATAACTATGTGATTTTGAGCAAACTGTGTAATTTTTCTAGGTCTGTTTTCTCATCTACAAAATGAGGAGCTCGGACTGACTTTCAGAGCTTACAGTAGGAGTCAGAGTGAATGAAAGTTGATCTTTGCTTTCATCACTACCTTTTCTAGCTCATCACTGTGCCTTTTTTCTTTCCTAAGAAAGATGTCACACCCCTTTCCTGTTCTGTTCTCCAGTCCCTGTCCCTTCCCCCATGAGGTCCAGGCAGAGCTGCAGATGAATCCCGAGTTTCCGAGAGAGGAACTTAGAGTGGCTCAGGAAGGGAAGGCCGACTCTGGCCTCCTTAATCCTGCATTTGGTGACAAAGGGGACTTGGTTAGGATGGGTGACACTTTTCTTGCTGGGAACGTACATTTAGCCAGTTCTCATAACGCTTAGAATGTGTATGTCTATTTGCACAAGACTGTCTCTTCCTATTTTGGAGTGGTCAGACATTTTATTTTGTTCCAAGTTATCTGGAGTTTTAGATGAACTTGCAAAACTGCTTTTATTAAGTGACTTTTTGAATAAACTCTTTGGTATTCTGGAGCAAATGTATTTATTTATTGGTATGTGCAATGACAAAGTTGGTATTTTCCCATGTTGACATTATGTACGTTGTAGAACTTAAGTGTTTGTCTAAATACAGACCATATATCAACAAATTAAACTTGAACTGTTTCAACACTACTGTGTACTTTTTTTTCCTATAAAAGGAGAAAAAAAAAACATGTCTCTTACCTACAAGGTTTTTTTTCTACACCATTCATTCCTTCTGTCCTAAGAGCCTCAGGAGTGAGGAGGAAGATGGAGGTAACAGGGGATCATGGCCTGTTTGGAAAGAATGACAATTGGGTCAAAATGGACCTCCCTCTGGCCTGCGCGTGTCAGGTATAAGGACGGTCAGGACTGCACGTGGAGGCTGGGGAAGCCTGGAAGAATGGGAGGGACAGAGGCACTTAAGTTAGAGCGACCCTCTGCAGGGTCGGCTGTGCCAGCTGGGAGAACGGGCGGTTGGTTCCTAAGTATCCCCGTGGGCCTGGCCCTAAGGAATGAAAAACAGGCCGTAGAGCTGGAAAAGGTGGCAAGGCCCAGGGTAGAAACAACATGAAGACCTTGCTCCTTGGTTCCTGTGGCCCTACCAGATCCTAACCTATTTAAACAGGACTTGGGACATGCTTGGGGATTTTCTTTTCAGCCTGAGGCCGCTCTGACATCAAGAGCAAGGGAGACTGCAGCTGTGGTGGAAGCAGACATGAAAGCGAACAGTCTGATCCTGAGGGAGGGGGTCAAGACTAAGGTCACCCAGAGGCTGCAGAGCCCCGCGTGCTGGGCCACCTGGCAGTCTGGGTAACCTTGGAAGGTGGCACGTGGCAAGTCCAGCAGTACAGGACTTGATGACAGTGACAGTGCTGTCATGAGCACCTACCACATGCTACACCCTGGGACAGAGACTTTATAAACTGTATCTCATGTAATCCTAACGGCCTTGGAAGGTGGGTATTATTCCAAATATATAAATGAAGAAATTGATGCTCAGAGAAGGAATGATTTAAGAAAAAGGACAAATCTGTCCTATTGTCTTTGTAGTAAAATGGGAAAGAAAAAAATGATCAAAGGTTAGACACATTTTAGAAACATTTGTTTAAAAATGGTCAAGGAAAAGTCAGATACTTCACGTTTTTCTCTCAATACTGCTAGACAGCTGAAGTGCTATATTTTTCTTTGGAATATAAACAATCTGGGTTTAAGAGTGTGGTAATTAGTAGGGTTGGTTTATTTGTTACCCCAGATTTGGCATTTTTATGTGGCCAAGAGCATTTCCTGCCCGAACCATGCCCATCTCCTTGGTTCTGCCTCTGTGGGAAACAGCAGATGCAGGCTATGACTAAAAAGGAAAGCAGTTTTTATTGTTTAATGAGTGGTCAGGTTAAAGAAAAATCTTTTAAATAACCATGAACAGGGTGACCATATGTCCAGGATAGCTCTGGTTTATACGTGTCATTATCCTGGCACAATTATTACCGAAGTTCCCAAGTGTCCCAGTTTGGGTCATAAACTTTTTGATCACCCAAGCCATAGAAGGTAGAGAGAGTATAGTATGGTGCTCCTACGCCATCTATTCTAGAGGCCAAAGGTGCCTCTACTCCTCTGCCTACTTTCCGGGGCCTAGCTTCTGGAGCTCACACATCACTAGTCCTGGAGTTAATGAGGCGCTTTCCTTTTGCCTCTTGTTATGACCCGGAAAGAGATCTCCTGGCTCGGTCACCAACATGACTTACCAAGCATGGTCCCAGGTGATGCAGCGGTTTCCTAGAGGCCAGCTATCTGCCCCCAGAGGGATGACTGCTCTGCCACAGTGACCAAAGGCCGCTGCAGACCTAGGGCCAGGGGAACTATCAAGGTCACAGCCCACACCAGTCCTGAGGCATGACGAGCACGAGGAAAGAGACATCAGGCAGGATAGTAAGAACCAGTGCCATGATTTTGGTCATCCTGAGTTGTATATTCACATACAGTTGTCATCTCTGGAGGATAAAATCATTCTAGACAATGCAAAAAGGACTATCTAATCTGAAATTTTTGAAAAGTACAACACAATATCTGCTATATAAATGTATTCCTACTATATAAATCAACGACGAGCTAGGGCAGCAAGAGTGATGAGCTCCCAGTACTTCTGGAACTATTTTCATAAGCCCCTTTCCCCCAAAATTTAACATTCCAAATAGTTGCTTATGTGACACCTTACAAAGCAACCTCATCAAAATACCTGAATATCCATTTCTTTTCACACCCACTCTCTGCTAAGAATGTCCTCTCTTCCTTGCCCACCTGGAGAAGCTCTTAGCATGCCTCAAGACCCACTTCCTCTGGAAAGTTTCTTGGATGTACTTGGCAAAAATGGTCTCTCTGTACTCCTGTAGATTTGGGTCCATACCTCAATTACAGCATAAAACTTTGTACAATAAAAGTATACCAGCTACCTCTTACTGAGTGGTTATTATGGGATAGGACCAACGCTGCTTTCGGGCACTGATGACTTCATTTAATCCTCATAACCACCCTGTGAGACCCGTGCTTTTACTCCCCTGCTTCAGAGGTGCGAAAGCCAAGGCTCAGAAGAGTTAAGGAGCTGATGAAATCTTACTGTGAAAACAGGCAGGGGTGGAATCATGACCAACATTGCTCTGCCTGAAGAATTCCCGATCTTGAGCCCTTTTAAAGTTCATAGTTCATTAAAAAAATAAATTGGATAAAGCTCCCACATTAAACCAAGCTTTTTAAAGGTAGGAATGGAGCCTTCTGTTCCCACTGCCCAATTCTGAGCAGTGTGTGCTGAATGAATGAATGAATAAGCTAAAAGGAAACATATGCATCTCTAATAGGGGAATCTATCCTAAGGCAGAAAAGAAATTTAAAACATGGACCCAGGACTCTCCTCATAAAGCAACCCCTAATGGTGAATGAAAGGAAAGAACACAGAAAACAATTCATCGAAACAGTGAAAAGCACCTACGTTATTTTTTTACCTTTAACATTACATCTAGATTATTTTCAGTACATTTTAAACTGCATTTGTTACAAGTGAATCAAATGTTCCACACAAAATAGATGCAATCTACTTTCCATAGACTCAGTCTTGGACTTTTCTCTATAATTCATTAACTATCAAGAAATGCCTAGTAGTAGCTGACACGTTATCTTAATACGACCCCGTACCTTCTAACAGCCGCCTGGATGCTTCTATTTGTGATTTAAACCACGCTCCTGTCATCTCACTCATGCCGGGAACAACAGAACTCTAAAAGCCATATCTAGCTCCAAATTTCTTAATGTTCAAGTCTTCCCCATTTCATGACTGGGAATGTCCTCAGGAATGTGTCCTCCTTAAACTCTCAGGTCTCACATGTAAACTGAATTCACTTATCCTTACTGGACAGGATGTATGGGTGCCATCTTGTCTCAAGAACACACATGACAGATGGAATCTTAGAGATGAAGCCTGTGGTTTGGTCCAATTCCTCCCAGGCCTAACCAGCCTCCTCCTCCTTTCCCCAGCTCTCTCAGAAGACTCAGATATCTGAATACGGAAACAGAAATGGTCTCTTCCCCTGGGCACTGCTACATTGGTTCTCTGCCACATGCTGCAACTTCCCTGTTAGGCTGGCACTTTGTCTACAGGCTCAGTCCTCCTCATTTCTGTTTCAATTCATGTGGTTGTGAAAACAAATTTCCCAGAGGGCACAACATTCAGAAACTGCTTCTAGGCAAGGACTGTCCACGAGCGCATGGGCTCTCTCCCCATTGCTGGCTCCCTGGTCTTCCAAATATCTCATGGCAGGACCACCACCCTTGGGCAGGCTTTCCTGTGGCCTCAGCAACCTCGAGCCTTGGCTCTGCAGGGCAGGGACTGAAGTCTCTATCTAAAGCTTCCTCTGGCCACTGACAGCCAGAGGTACACAGGTGCTTATGGGTTTGGCATTTCTGTTAAGCAGAACAGGGATAATGGAAGCTCGAGATCTAGGCAATATCAGAGCAAAGCAGTCAGTCCCCCAGCAGGTCTCTGGGCTGATTTTCCGGTCAATGGGTACCTTCTGCTCCTCTGGAGAAAAGGGGATCTGAGGCATCAACGCCCTAACAAGGCCGTCGCTGAGACGAAGGGCCTTCAGCTCAGACAGCAGGGTCCTACCCTGCTCTGGCGCCATCATCCCCACAAAAGGGGACCACTAACCTGCTCCAGGCCCAGAGAATAAGGCATCTTGGCCTCTGAAATCTTCACTCTTGCAACCTTAAGTCCTCATCATTGTGTAAGCTGATGTTCATTCCCAGGTAAACCATCTGTTAGTCCTAGCACAAAGAGGCGCACCTCTGCCCCCGAGTGGCCCACCGGTAGTTATGACAGATCTGACAATTACTCAGTGGACTGACTGTGCTGGAGGAAAGTCAGGAAGAGAAGGCGTGAAGCTGTCTTGTGTTCCTCCTAATCGCTGGGACGTTTTACAAGGTGGCAGGTGTGTGAGCACCAGGAAGAATACACGCTACCTACGGCAGTGACCTGACTGGCTAGGATACTTAAACACAGGGAATGAAGTGCAGGGCGCAGGGCCAAGGATGGAATCTGAGAGAGGAGATATCAGTCACGTTGGGACCAGGGTAATGGAGACTTCACCAAACTGGCTGTTCTCATTCTAACCCCGGGGGGTTCCGCTTCCTCAGTGTGCCACCTGTATATGCTTTGTCAGCACTGGTGCCCAGCCCCTCATCTCTAAAGTCCTGGGGCCACGTTTTGGTGGTTTCCTCCTGCTCCCTGTAACTGTCGGCGATGAACCCAGCATTCTCTGCCAAGACCGCGGGATCGTCTTCTTCATGAAGACAGCAGGAACAGGTTTCCGGCTTTGGGTCACACGAGGTACCAGAATTATCTTCCTGGGCTCTGGGGTCAGTGGGCATTTCCCAACCCAAATGGTCAGGTTCTTCTTCTTCTAGCACTCCCATGCTTTCAGCTATTTCTTCAGCAGAGGGCTCTTTTGGGTCCGGGTAATCCACCAGGACTGTTCCTGGCCTACGCTTGATGCAATCTGAAAGGTCATAAATTGGATAAGTCTCTTCAGGGTAACCTAGAGAGAAAAGTAGCACAAAGTCTTACTAAGAATGTCTCTTCAAAAAAATAAAGCGTCAGGCTCAAAGAAGCTTCTCAGGCGGTAGCCGTCCCATCCCAACAAATCCATTCAAGAAATCTCTCAGATGACTAACAGGTCTAAAGTTTCACTTGAGTAAATTCGTAGAAGTCTGGCTAACTATCCCAATTCAGTTGAAAATCCCTACAGTGCAGGGTGCTTGGGGCAGAGTGTAAGTCTCACACCTGCTTCTGCAGTAGTGATGAAGATTAAACAGACACAAGCCTTCAGTTAAAAAAAGAAAGAAAGAAAAAAAGAAGTACCAAACACCAGATGGAGAGAGCACAGCTCAAGGCTAATGTTTATAATTTCTATGTGGAACCATTTCCAAATCTTCAGGGGTGGGGGAGAGGCATGGGGAGAAGGAACGCTAAGCTCTTTGAAAAATACACCACAAAGCCTTCTACTAATCAAAACAACTGAAATGGCTTGTTAAATATCAGAAAGAGCGCACGCCTTAGCAAGACATGCCCAAGATCCCCAAGGACAAGCACTGCATTTCAGAAGACAGAATTTCCATTGTTGGCTTCTTCATCCTCACAAAATGGAACAAAAGAAAACAACACACTGGTAAACAAAATGAGTAATACTGGTCCTGAATCCCAGCTATGATAATAAGGAAAGAGAAAATGTTGCCAAATCAAAGAACAAAATGAAATAAATCTGTGTCAGCCACGCCTCGCCTGCGCAGCAGATGGCCTTGCGGAGCTCACATGCCAGTGCTGGCAGCCGCAGCCATGCTCGCTGCGCAGCGTGGAAAGCTGGAGAATTCCAAATCCGTTTACACATTAAGATAATCGGCAAATTCAACCCTAATGTAAACCACTTTTTGCCTACAAATTCTGAAAAGCAGTGGTCTCTTTTGGTGCAGCAGAATGTATGGAGAGAGATTTTTACATTTACTGTTTTTTTCTAATTATAACAGTCATACAGACTCATGTAGAAGATTTGAAAAATACAAAATTTAAAAAGAAAACAAATCATCTAAGATCCCACCACTGATAATAATTTGTTGTATTACTTCTGGCCTTTTTATCATATACAATTATATATTTTTTCTTTTTTAATAAAGGCTTGTACTGTATATAAAATGTTGCAGCCTGACGTTTTTCAGTCAACATTATATCATGAGCATTTCTTCATGTCATTAGGCATTCTAAAGTTGGCTGTAAAATAAACAGCCCATCACACAGCTACATAATTGATATGATTTACCACGCCTCTTCTGTAAGACATTTAGAGTCTTTTCAATTTTCCCTTATTGTAATAACACAGCAGTTAAAACCTCTGAATATAAATCCATGTCTACTTTCCTATTTCTTTAGAATACACTTCTAGAAATATGAAAACCAGAACAAAGGGAGTAGACATTTTAAAAGCCTTTTTTTTTACACTCTACCAAATTACTTTCCAAAAGAATGGTGTACATTTTTAGTCCTACTAGTGATGTAAAAGACTGTCCATCTTATCACATCCTCACCATCACTGACAGTAGTGTGTTAAGAATCTTGGCCAATGCAGTCTTGATTTCCAGGCTTACTAAGCTTACTGTGGATGGAATGCTGGGTAACAGGGACCTTAGCTACCCAAGGTCCTCACCGCCTCCTTGGTCAACAGCAGGGCCTGGGGAAGCCTCCTTGCTACTTGGCTTCCAGCCACTGAACACTTAAGTCCATTTTCCAGCATTTTGCTGCCTTCTTCCCACACCAAGAACAAAGCTTACCTGTAGACTACCATGCCTATCAGTTTAAGATGGTGAGGCTTGCTGAGGAAAATTAAGTAGTGACTCACACAAGTGCTGAGATAGTCCATATCAGCCAACATTACTGGTTACTCAAGAGCTTCATTAAAAATATGAGCAAGCAAAAAAAACTCACTGGTCCTATGAGGAAATCAGCAGTCCAAAACAGGGGAACCAATCTAAGCAAACTATGTAAAGAGCCCCTAAAAAACAGTCAAGGCAGGAAATAGGAGTTAATGTCAGCCAACTTAAAATTGATATTCTCAGTAATATTTAGAAGAATATTTTACCAATAAAACCAACATGGCTTCAATATAAAAAATGGAGCAAACAGCAAATAAAAAGGAGCTATTGGAAACAGAAAGTCATAATTACAAAACACATTTAAACTTAGAGGAAGAAAATAGCAGATTGAAATGTACATGGCTAAAAAACAAATTGCTGTATCAGAGTCCAAGTTGAGGAATTCTCCTAGAACAAAGATAAAAATCACCAAGAAACAGAAATTATGAGAAAAATGATAAGCTGCATGGAAGACTGATCCAAGATATCCAATCTCAGAATTACTGGAATTCTAGAATGAGAAGGCAGATTAAGTTAAACGGAAGCAACAACCAAAGAAATTATAAAAGAAAATGTCCTTGAGCTAAAGAAAGACTCAAGTCTTCAGATGGAAAACACTATGAAAAAATCTATGCAATCATACATACTCAGACATATGCCAATGAACCTGCCCAAATTCAAATTTTAAGTATTAAAAAGAATACAAATTTCCAGACAGAAAACAAACTAGCTAACTAAAAACAAGTTGCCTATTAAGAAAAAGAATCAGACTGGGATAAGATTTCTCATTTTCAACACTAAATGAAAGTACAGAATGAAGTAATGTTTTCAGACTTATAAATTATATGATCATATAATTTTATATCCAGCCAAATAATTATCTGCATAAAGGTAAAAAAATTCACATGCATAGACATCCAAGTGCTCAGAAAGTACAGCACTCTATATGGGGGTAGGGGGAGAGGCAATTAAAGAAGCATTCTGACAAATACAAAAATTAATCAAAAATTTAAACTCCTGAAAGATACCGTATACAAGAAAGTGGTGAACCATAAGTAAGAATTGTCAATGTAAAATAAATAATTATTGATAATGTGGTTAGAAATTTAATGCCATTGTTAAATACTTCAATCTTTAAAAGTTATTATCACTTGTAACTAAAATTCAACAACACTCAAGAGGTAGGTAGAAAATAAACATGGTAAGGACTTGACTTTATTTGGGAATGCGGTTATACAGTGAACATTTGCAATTTGGAGAAAAAATGGAATTCCAATTTTTATTTCCTTAATTACCAGTGAGATTGAAATACTTCTTCATATATTTTGTAGTCAGTTCCATTTTTTTTTCTGTGCACTGCTTATACAGGAAGACATCACTTTTCTAAATTAATTATATAATTTTTTATATATTAAAAAGATAACTTCTCAATCTTATTTGTTACAAATATTTTTCCAGTCTAATGTTGGCTTTTAAACGTTGTGATATTCTCTGATCTACAGAAGGTAAAACTTTTGTGTATTCAAGCTACACTATCTTTTTCCTTACAGTTTCTTGCGTTGCTTTAAAAAAAGTTAATCTTTTCATTTTGAAATAATTGTAGTTGTAAGAAATAATACAGAAATCCCCTGTACCCTTTACCCAGTTTCTCCCAATGGGGATATCTTGCAAAACTCTACCACAATATCACACATAGGGCATTAGTACTGACAGAGTCAATATACAGAATATTTCTATCACCACATCACCCCTTTATAGCCTACTCCTTCCTGCCCCGAGTTTCTCCTTAACCTCTGGCAACTATTCTGTTCACCATTTCTATAATTATGCCATTTCAAGAATGTCATATATACTGGGGCTGGCTGGGTGGCACCGTTGGTTAGAGTGCGAGCTCTGAGCAACAGCATCGCTGGTTCAATTCCCACATGGGCCATTGAGCGGTGCCTAAGCTGAGCTGTGGTGAGAGCACATGCTCCTAACAACAAGGTTTCCGGTTCGACTCCCGCATGAAATGGTGGGCTGCGCTCCCCCCACACACACACTCCCCACACCCCGCGCAACTAGATTAAAAGCGGCAACTGGCCTTGGAGCTGAGCTTACGCTCTCCACAAAGACTGAAGGTCAAAAACTTGACTTGGAGCTGACTGGTCCTGGAAAAACACAATGCTCCCCTTCCCCAATTCCCCAACACTGTTCCCTTCTCCAATTCCCCAATAAAATCTTAAAAAAAAAAAGAATGTTATATAAATAGAATCACACAGTATGTAATCTTTTGGAATTAACTTCTTTTTTCACTCAGCATAATTATCTGAAAATCCATCCAGATTGCTGAGTGTATCAATAGTCCATTCCTTTTTACTGCTAAGTATTAAGAGCACACCACAGTATCAATGCGCCACAGTTTAACCATTCACCTGTTGAAGGATGTCTGGGTTGTTTCCTGTTTTGGGCTGCTACAAATAAAGTTGCTACAAATATTCATGTACAACTTTTATGTGAACACACGTCTTCATTTATCTGGGATAAATGCCCAGGAGTGTAATTGCTATAGTAGTTGCATGTTGTTTTTCAAGAAACTACCAGAATGTTTTCCAGAGTGGTTGTACTATTTTACATCCCACCAGTAATGTATGAGTGAATCTAGTTTCTCCACATCCTCAACAGCATTTGGTGTTATTGTTTTTTATGTTATTGTTTTTTATTTTATCCATTCGATGGTGTGTAGTGGTGGTATCTCATTGTGATTTTAATTTTCATTTCCTTAGTGGTTAATGATGTTGAACATCATTTCATGTGCTTATTTGCCATCTCTAGATCCTCATTGGTAAAATGTCTGTTTATATATTTTTCCAATCTCCTAACTGGATTGTTTATTTTTTACTATTTTTGAGAGTTCTTTATATATTCTAGATATAAGTCCTTTGTCGGGTATATGATTTGAAAATATTTTCTCCCACTGTGCAGCTTGTCTTTTCCTTGTCTTAACAGGGTCTTTCACAGAATAAAAGTTTTTAATTTTGGTAAGTCCAGTTTATCAATTTGTCCTTAGATGAATTGTGCTTCTTGTCTGTATTTACAAAAAATTTTGCTGAAGTTTTCACAGGGATTGTGTTAAACCTGTTTGTCAATTTGGGAAGCACTGACATTTGCACTAACGAGTCTTCCAATCTACGGACATAGTATGTCTTCCCGTTTAGTTAGGCCTTCTTTGATTTCTTTTATCAGGGTTGTATAGTTTTCAGCCCACAAGTCCAGTACATGTTCTGTTAAATTTACACCTAAGTCTTTCATTTTTGTTTGAATGATTAAAAATTAATTTTGATGTCAAATTTTTAATTCTGATGTCAACGTGTTCATTGCTAAGATACAGAAATACAATTGATTTTTGTATGTTTATCTTGTGTCCTACAACCCTGCTGAACTTACTTATTAGTTCTAGGAGTTTTTAGAATAAATTCCTCAGGGGTTTCTACATAGCCAATCATGGAATCTGCAAATAGGGGCGGTTTTATTCCTTCCTTTTTAATCTGTATGCTTCCTCCCCTCCTTGACTTGCCTTACTGCACTACCTCGAACTACGCTGAATAAGAGAAGTCATCCTTGCCTGTTCCCAACCTTAGGGGGAAAGCACTCATCTATCACCATTAAGTGTAATGTTAGATGTAGGTTTTCGTAGGTTCCTTTTTTAATCAAGTTGAAGAAATTCCTATTTTTTTGAGAGTTCTTATTATGAATGAATCTTATGCTTAAAAAGTCCCATCCTGCTAAAGAGCCGGTACATATTTGTAACCATTCTTTTTCTAGTTTTTAAGGTTCCTCTTCTCCATCCTTAACTATTTAGTATATCTGGAATCATTTTGCTGTTAAATGTGTAGGCTCATACCTCTGCTCTGGCAATAATGGAAGCATGGAGGCTCCGCCCATTAAACAATTAGAAAACCAAACAAAGAACAGCAAGCACCAATTTTCAAACATTACATAATAGGTAGTGTAGCATGATCCCTGAGAAGAGGGAAACAGAGCCCAGTGGTCTCATTGAGTTGGGAAGACAGATGAGAGGTGAAGGAGGCCAGGGCAGCTAGAATTTACAGGGAAGAATACTAGAAAGAAAGGGGCTTCACAGAAGTCGAGCTCCAGAGATCTTCAGAGGGAACGCTTTATGTTTGTAGCTGAGCTCTCATTTGTGCATATATGGGAAAGAACTACCCAAGGCCAAGAAAATAACTACTGAAAGCATTAGGCCTAAAAATTACTGGAGCTCACACATAGCTGAGAATAGTTCACGTTCCCAGTAGCCAGAAAGGAAAGACCCTGTGGAGAATTAGGTAGACTCCTGAAAAGGGTACTGCCTTACTAGGAGGCCTAAATTAGCCACAGAGTAAAGACTGCTCTGGACTCACCCTAACAAATCTTAGAAACAAGCCTTTAAGGGAACTTAACTGTGTGACAGAAAGAAGGCCAACACTTTTTAAAGCACTAAAACAAAATCCAGCATCCTACAATGTAAAATTTGCAACATTCACCATCCAACCAAAATTGACCCGGCAAAAAGGCCAGGAAATTAGGACTCATAACAAGGGAAAATAATAATCACCAGAAACACAACAAAAAATGGCACAGATGATAAGAGCAGCAGCCAAGACTGTTAAGAAACTGTTATAAATATGCCTCATATGTTTAAGAAGGTAAAAGAAAATATGAATGTATGAGAGAAATAAAAGTTATAAAAAAGATATGGTGACAAAAGGAGACTAGGCTTTGGGTGATGAACACACAACAGAGTATACAGGTGCCATATTATAAAGTTGTACACCTGAAATTTATAGTGTTAATAACCAGTGTTACCCCAATAAACTTCATTAAAAATGGCAAAAAAATTGAAAAAATACATTAATGAGATTAAGAGATTATATATGGCAGAAGAAAAGATTGATAAATATGAAGACAGAGCAAGAAAATAAAGACAAAGCAAGAAAAATTATCCAAAATTAAGCATGTATGAAAAAGACTGAAAAAAAGACAGACCGTACAAGACCTGTGGGGCAATATCAAAGGTCTAACACATATGTGCAACTGGAGAAACAGGAGGAGGACAGAGAGAGATCATTAATGAAATAATGGCCAAAAAACCCCCAGATTGAGGATCTACGTTTCCACCTTGAGAAACTAGGGGGGGGTGGGAAATGACAAATTAAACCCAAAGTAAGCAAAAGGAAGGAAATAGTAAATAAGAGAAATCAATAAAATAGGAAACAAAAAGAAAAATACCAATGAAACCAAAATATAGTCCTTTAAAAAGATCAACAAAGTTGATATACCTCTGGCCAGTCTGATTAGGGACAGAATCTGGAGAAAGAACAATTTACCCGTCAGTATCATGAGCAGAACAAGGTACAACCCTACAGACCTTACATACATTAAATAGATTATAAGGGAATGCTATGAACAACTTCATATCAATAGTAAATTTGACAATTTGGATGAAATATGTAAATTCCTTGAAATATACAACTGTCAAAGCTCAGTCAAAAAGAAACAGATTAACTTGAATATCACTGTTTATCTGCTAAAGAAATTCAATTCATAGCTATGTAAGTCTTCCCCAAAAGAAAACTCTAGGCCCACATGGTGTCACTGGAGAATTCCATCTAACATTTAAGGAAGAAATAACAGCAATTTTATACAAACTTTTCAAAATGATAGAAAAAGAAAAAACACATCCCAATGCATTTTATGAGGCCAGAATTACCCTGAAATAAAAACCAAAGCGATTACAGGAAAGGAAAATCACAGACCAATACCCTCATAAACACAGAAATAAAAAGTCCTTAGCAAGTTGAATCTAGCCGTATATAACATCATGACAAAGAAAGAATTTATCCCAGGAATATAAAGTTGTTTAAACATTCAAAAGTTAGTGTAATTCACCATATTAACAGAGTAAGACAGAAAAATTATATGATCTCAGTTGAACAAAAATTCAACACCCATTCATGATTAAAAATTCTCAACACAGTAGGACTAGAAGGAAGCTTCCTCAACCTGGAAAAGAACATCCATGAAAAACCAACAGCTCACATCATACTAACGGAGAATGTGTGAGCGCTTTCCCCCAATATCTGGAAAATAAGGATGCTTGCTCTCACCACTTCTATTCAGTAGTGTACCAAAGTTTCTGACTGGTGCAATA
>NW_017732184.1:550022-572633 GCF_001890085.2 Hipposideros armiger | reverse complement strand
ATATATATATATATATATATATATATATATATATATCAGGAAAAAAAGACATAAAATTCTCTTTATTCACAATTTGATTGTCTATGTAGAAAATTCTATGAAATTTAATCCTAAGAAATTTTTTTTTAAAAGCTACTAGAAATGTGTTTTGGAAGGTTGCAGGATAAAGGTCAGAATACAAAAATAAGTTGTATTTCTATTTAGTACCAATAAGCAATTACAAATTTTAAAGTATCACTTATGATATTTTTCAAAAGTATAAACTACTTAAGGATAAATTTACAAAACCTATGCAAGACTTACACTGAAAACTACAAAACACTGCTGAGAAACTAAAGATCCAAATAAACAGTGAGGTAGAAAATGTTCATGGATTGGAAGAGTTAATATTATTATGATGCCAATTCTTCCAAATTGATCTAAAGATTCAATGTAATGTCAATCAATCCCACCTGGCTTTTTTGTAGAAACTGACACACTGATTCTAAATTTATATACAAATATGAAGGGCCTAGAATTAACAAAATAATTTTGAAATAAAAGAAAACAAAGTTGAAGAACGTGTGCTACCCTGATTTCAAGACTTAATATAAAGACATTGTGTTATTGGTGTAAGTATAGACATATAAACCAATGAAACACAACAGAGAATCTAGAATACACTCATTCATACATGGTCAGTTGATTTAAAACCAAGATGCCAAGGTAGTTAAATGTAACAAAATAAGCTGGAACAATTGAATATCAATATGGAAAAAAATTAACCTCAGCCCTGACACCCCACAGCATACATAAAAACTAATCAAAATGGATCATAGGCCTAAATATAAGAGCTAAAACCATAACGTATCTGGAAGAAAACATAGGTGTTAGATAAACCTTGGGTTAGGGCAAAGATTTCTTAAACACAAAAAAATTATGAATCATGAGAAAAAAATAATAAATTGAACTTTATCAAAATAAAAAAAACTTCTGTTCTTTGAAAGATGCTGCTAAGAAAATAAAAAGGCAAGTCGCAGATTAGGAGACAATATTTGTAAAACACGTAACTTATATCTAGAATATATAATGAACTCTTGCAACTCAATAAGAATACAACCAAGCCAATTAAAAAATTGGGGAACAATGTGAACAGATACTTCACCAAAAACATATAGATGGCAAATAAACACATGAAAAAAATGTTAAACATTATTAGTCATTGGGTAAATGCAAATCAGAGTAACAAGTGAGATACCACTGCTATGATACACTCACCAGAACGGCTGAAGTTGGAAAGACTGACACTACCAAATGTTTCCAAGCATGTGGAGTAACTACAATTCCCACACACTGCCGATGGGAAGGCGAAAGGCGGAGCCACTGTGGGAAGCCAGTTGACTGTTGCTGATACAGATGAATATGCACTTACCATAAAATCCAGAAATCTCATTCCTAGGTGTATATCCTCCCAAAATACAAATATATGTCCAAGGACCTGTATTTGTAGGCAAAAGTTCATAGCAGCTTGATTCATAATAGCTCAAAGTTGGAAACAACCCAAATGTTCCTAAACTGACTGGCAAATGGAAAAGCAAATTATGGTCTATCCTTACAATAGAATATGACTCAGAAGTGAAAAAAAAAAAAGTACTGATATACTCAACACCTGAAACTCAAAAGCATTATGCTAAATCAAAGAAGCCAGAAACAAAAAAGCATGTGCAGTATGATCCATTTACATAGAAAAGGTCAAACAACAGGGACAGAAAACAGTTCAGTAGTTGCCATGAGCAGAAGAAGAGAATTAGCTGCAAAGGGGGAGGGAACATTCTGAGATGATGGAAATATTCTATATCATGATTGTGGTGTAATTATACAACTCTACACATCTGTCAAAACTCAACCAAGTATATACTTAAAATTGGTGAATTTTACTGTATATACATTATACCAGTAGCAAAACTGATTGTTTAAAAATCTGCACGATCTCTTTTCTGGTCAGACAGCTAATAACTGAGAAGACACTGTTTACCTTCCCAGTCCTCCATGTAAGGGGCCTCCTCAGCTTCTTTCTCTGGAGTGGATCTGTCAATGAACTTTCCTTCTTTCATGACCCTGGTGATTTCTCGGAGCTGATGCAGCAACTGTTTTTCTTGGTCAGAAGTCACAGTCTGTGCTCTGCTTAGAAATACCAGACAATCCAGCCAATTAGTGGTAAATACTCCCAGGCAATGAACATCAACATCACTCTGATCTGTCTGGATCCTGGAACAGGAAGTCCAACAGAGGCAGATAATTACTCTAGGAACTGAGCCTGGAACAGCACAGTTGGTAACTAGACATGTTAGATCAACGTTCTGATTTTATAAATGGGAAAACTAAGGCCCAGAAGAATAGGTCAAGTGATCGTCTAAGGTCCCAGAACGAGTTAATGTCAACACTCAGGGCAGGCCCCAGGTATCTCAGCTTTCCCTTAGTTCAGTGTTCTTTCAGCATACCTCACTGCTCTGATTCTGTCATCTCCAAGCAACTTACTGTTCCTTAACATTACTCCGTTTACTACAAGCTGCTTTTCTTTGAAGCAAGGTCATCAAAAGAAAATATGCTGGGCCATTAGCTTCAACTAGCCAAAAATATGCTACTAGGCCAACCATAGAATCACCAGGATGCATATACTTGTGCAGAAATAAAGATACATCCTAAAATTTCAGGATGGATAATTCTGATAAATTAACCAACTAGACCAGAGAAATTGTAGAAACTGAGGCCCACAGAGGGGAAATTATACATTTATTCCTACTGCTAGTTAATGTGAGCACTTCAGCTAAAACTAAAGTCTCTCCTAACTTCTGCAGGCATTCTGTGCAATTCTTAACCCCAGGGCTCAAGTTCTGCAGGTTAGAAAACCTGGGTTTGAGTCCCAACTTCAGCTAGGTGGCTCTGCACAAATGTCTGCAAAAATAAGATGAGACTCGGGGGTAATGGTATGATTATTTTCTTGGGAGGGGAGCACTGCATCACACTCATAGACAGACGAGGCCCTACTCAGAAAACTGAGAACTGTCTGCTTGGGGACCAGCTGTATCCAGTGGCAGCATTTAACAGGGACTACTCATTCTCCCCTTCAAAACCCAAAGCATCTGAAGTCAATGTAACACTCACAAGGAAAAACGATGCATTCTGAATCAGTTTCCCATGGAGGTGCCAACTATTTTTTTAATTAGCCAGTCCTTAGCCCAGCGGTTCTCAACCTTCCTAATGCCATGACCCCTTAATACAGTTCCTCATGTTGTGGTGACTCCCAACCATAAAATTATTTTCATTGCTACTCCATAGCTGTAATTTTGCTACTGTTATGAATCATAATGTAAATATCTTTTTGTTTTCCGATGGTCTTAGGCGACCCCTGTGAAAGGGTTCTTCGACCCCCAAAGGGGTCGCGACCCACAGGTGGAGAACCGCTGCACCTGTGTTCCTTTTTATGCTTAGCCTACCAAACTTTAGCCTTAATGACCAACGGGAAAAGAAAAAAGGGTTTCTCCCTCCCACATGATGGTAACTGAGGAAAGCAAAGGTGCACCATTTCCACAATCCTCAGGGGAAAGAAAAAACACCACCAGCTCCATAACCTCCACACTAAGTGGCCTCAAAGCCACGAACTGAAGAAGCCTGTCTGTTCCTCCATCAGGTAAAATCTTACACTTACTGGGCCTCTTATAGCTCTACTCTTCCCATAGTACCAGAGTCCTGACTTGCCATAACTGCTCATCTGCTCTATGAACCCCTAGTTCTTACAACAGCCTACTTTGTGGGGGGCTCCTGAGGCAGTTATGTCACCCCTAGCTAAAAGGGCCTACGTGCTTAGCACAAAGCTCTTGCCCTCGGACTGCCCACGTTATGTCTCCTGACTACTCAGTGTATTCTGATTTTTACTGAATGAAACAGTCTGGATTCTGTTTCTTAACTCATGGAAAATCAGAACCCCGATTAAAACAAGGGGTGGCTAGGAGAAGCAGAAACCGACAAGAGCAACTTTCTCAGAGGATTCCAAACTAAAGCATCCTCTTTTATGTCTGAACAAGTGTACTCATATTGTCCATATCATGCATCAGGCAAATCACGGCCCACACTAGGATATCTTCTGAATTTATCACAATGAACATTTTCATAGATTCCTTATGGTCTCAACTTGGTTTCATGCTCCTGGAGCGCAGTGATAAACATATCACGACTATACAGGCAGAGTGCCATGAACACTGGTTTGATTCGTCCCCATTTCCTCACCATCGATTTTCTTCCGCCTCCCTGAAATCAGGCTTCTACACCATCATTTTACCAAAACTCGTGAAAACTCATAAATGACTACTTTACTCGCAAGTCCAAAAGTCTTTTCCTCACATTCTTCTCAACTCCTCTGTGCTGTGGACCATCCTCTCCTTGAAACGTCCTTCTCCCCGGCTATTGAGACATTTGCGTTCTTCCCTCTTCTTTAACCATTCCTCTCATCTCTGATCATGGCTCGCTTTCCTCCTCCCACCTCCGGAAACATGGTTTTCCTGAAGGCTCAATCCTAGGACTCTTACAATCGTGTCCTCAGGAAGCTGACCCAGTATCACAAATTAAACCATCACCTCTACGCAAATGATGCCAAAACTCTACCTCTACTCTTGACTTTTCACACAAAGCCAGTCCCATTATTCCAGTTATCTCCTGCGCACTTCCACTTGGATGCCTTGCCACTACACTGAGGTTAACCTTAAATTCACCCTTCAAAACTAGGTCCTGGTTGGGCCCAGGATCATGAGCAGCTGCATGAGCAGTCAGGCTAGGACAGGTTGGGTATGGCAGGCTCCAAGATGCTAGAAAAACAGAAGGTCAAGTTGGGCGATAACTTCACCCAATTTTTGAATGCTATAAATCCAGACAAATCATCAAGTTCTGAATCCAAGAGTGAAGCACAGAGAGAATGAAACAGTGTCTAAGCACACCCTTCATGCTGCGAACAGGATTCAGACTAGCAGAAGACTGAAGGCTACGGCTGCCCAGTACAGTGTGCCTCAAGGATTGGGTATCTCATCCTTCCCCAAGGCCCTTACCTCTTAAGCCCAGCCAAATGACCTCCAGATCTGAGGCCTTTATTCTGACCTCAATATCCAAAGTTCCTACTGCTGTTAAACACTATACATGGATGTTCTGTGGGCACTTCAACCATATTCAAAGCTGAACTCATGATCCTTATCCCAAGCCTTATCTTCTTTCTCCTCTTTTGTGTTTTTATCTTGGTCGATGCCATAATTTTCCTTCCAGTTTGGGCTGTAAATCTCCAACTCATCTTTATCTCCTTTTTCCTCTTCATTGTCCTATCTAGTTAGTTTTCTCCTTTAGGGAACCAACCCCTCTTCCCCTCACAGTACAAAGGTTAGGGTGAAGCCATCCATCCCCTCACTTCTCTTTCAAGGGTGGCCATGTGGCCCATGGCCAATCATCACACTTCATCACGTTGGCTGAGTGATCGATTCAGTGATATACACGTATATACAAGACCCAAGTTGGGCCAAGTGTGCTTTCTCCTAAAACTGGATACTGAATCTAGTGAAGCCTGATCTGAAAACTTTTCATATTAACTCTTCCTGGTAGCAGTCCCTGAAGAGACTGTCCATTTGTTCCTGTCCCTAAATCTCAAGCTGCTCTAGTTCCCACTCTTCCTGAAACCTGAATCTTTAGCTATTCCTCTGATATTGTGAGCTATCCCACATTCTTCCAATAAACTCTGCCGTCCCTTCCAAATATATGCTATCCAGACTGGCTGCTTGCAACCAAGGAATCCTGATAACAGTCTGCGGTTTTTTTCCTCCACGAAGTCCCCTTAATTTAGCCCTTCTTTTCCCCCCTCACAGGCATATTTGTTACCTTCTGCTAGAACTTTTTAAATAACCTAACATGCAGCCACTCTACATATCAATGTAAGAGTTATTTTTTGAAAGCACAGCAAATCATGACACTTCTCAATAGCCTTTAGTGGCACCCCACTATAAGGACTACGAATTCCAACCTTCTCAGCCTGCCATTCAGGGCTTTCCAGTCTGGCCCAGTTTACTTTTCTGTTTTTTGGTTTGTTTTTCTCCCATTCCCTCCCTCTACTCATTTACTCCACCCCTGGCCTACTCCACTCTAGTTACTTGGGACTACTTGCTGTTCCAAAAACATGACTTGACTTTCTCACCTTGTTGCTGCTTGTGCTGTCCTTTCCCTCTGAAACGTTCTCCAAATTCTGCCTGAGGAAATACTTCCCCCTTGGAAGGCTTATTCAGATTCCCCCTTTTCCATAAGACCTTCTGTGGTAGGCAGACTAATAGCCCCCACCCCCCAAAGATGCCCACATCCTAATCCCTGGAACCTATAATTAATTATGTTACCTTATGTGTCAGGAGATTTAAGGCTGCAGATGGAATTAAGGATGTTAATCAGATGGACTTAAAATAGATTATCCTGGATTATCTGGGAGGGCACCATGTAATTACAAAAGTTCTTAAAAGAGGAAGAGGTCAGAGTAATATGGTGTGAGACGGTCCTAACTCACTATTGCTGGCTTTGAACATGGAGGAAAGGGTCCATGAGCCAAGGACCCTTTTAAAATCTGAAAAAGGCAAGGAAACAGATTCTCCACCAGAGCCTCCAGAAGGAAATGCAATCCTGCCAACACCTTGATTTTAGCCCAGTGTAGGGCTTCTAACATACAGAACTGTAAGATAATAAATGAGGGATGTTTTTGTAGTTCATTACAGCAGCCAAAGAAAACTAATACACATTCCTGGAGTACACTTTCTCTGAGATGCAGCTCCTTATAGAGAAATAATACCTTCATTGACAGCCATGTAGGGCTGGACAGACCAAATCAAAATAGGCACCAAAGGGACCGGCCAAGTGGCTCAGTTGGTTAAGAGCACAAGCTCTGAGCATCAGGGTCGCTGGTTCAATTCCCACATGGGCCAGTGAGCTGCGCCCAAGCTGAGCTGATGCTGAGCTGCCAACAGGTGGCAGGATGGCTCAGCTGGTAAGAGCACGTGCAAGTGTACAGGTATTTTAGAGGAACAATGAATAGTCAGTGTGGCTGGACCACAGACAGACGGAGTGATGGAGAAAGAGAAAGCAATAGCGGGACCCAGGGCTACGTAAGCCATGGTTAAGATTCTGCGCTTTGTCAAGAGCAACAAGGACCTGTTGAAGGGTTAAAACAAAAAAATATAATCCATGTGTTTGAAAAGCAAAAGTGAGTTGAAGGGAGGCAAAATTAGAGAAAAAGAAACCATGAGACAGTTCTGACCTAAGTCAAAAGTAAAAGCATTCATTTACTCATTCACTCCTTTTTTCTTCTGTTTCAACTAATACTTTTTTTCAGAGCCTCTATGGGCCTATGCTAGACTCTGGGAATAATCCCTCCCTAGGAGAGCTTAGAGTCTTTTTCAGGGAGACAGACTTATTAATTAGGAAGAAATGACAAGACACGGCGATTGATGAGATATGGGAAGTGAAAGAAAAGGTAAATCTAATGACTTCTCATTTCTGCCTAGGGCAACACATGGTGAAGCCACCTGCTGAGGAGGAACAATAAAGGCAGGGTAAGTTTTGCTGGGAGTAGATTATGAATTCCATTTTGGACATTCATTCATTCAAGAGACATTTTTCATTTGTTGGGGATAAGGGTAGGGATCTATGAGATATATCCAGTAAGACCCTGAATATAGAGGTCAGGATATGAAGAGAAGAATCTCAATAATAGCCATGACTTACTCTTCCACCATGATAATATGTGCAAATGCTTGTATCAAAGTCAATGTCCTTTTTCAACAGTATTTAGTATCTACTATGTGAACACAGTGAACAAAACTGCCTAAGCCTGTCCTCAGAGTTCATATCCCAACCTGCAGCTGGACTTGTGCCATCTCATTGTTTCTGGGGCCACAGGTCCTGACTCGCAACATGTATTCCTCATAAGATGCCGCAGTGTGGACTCTTTGCAGCTTGCTGCATGGCGACAGTCGTGTAAAACATTTTCCACAGTCTCTCAGGAATTGGGGAGCAGTCCCTTTTCTCCTGAAGAGAGCATAGCTTGTGGTTCTCTTTCCCATACCTCTCATTTCCCAGGCATAACGATGTGACTTCCTCTCTGACGCTCCTAGATCCAACTCCTTTTATCCTTATGGATGGGCCCTATGGGACTTCAACCCTGAAAGCTGCCAGGGCTATGTAGCCTCATGTTTTTATATTGTTTTCTTTTTACACTTATATCTTTTACCCTCGGCTTTTGTGGCATTTGTTCTTCTACAAGTCTGTGCTTTTATGATTATTAGAAGAGCCCAAAATACCCAAGTATTTTTTCTGTCAGTTCAAAATTTTATCACGTCTCCATGCTTCTGGGGGTAAAAGAGAGGATTTAAGACAAAGAAAATGTGTTCATTTATAGCCTTCTAAGTCCTTTTATATAATACGTACTCCATAACTGCAAGATGTTGCTTAAAATTTCAGAAACACTCAGTTTCTGAAATTTCATCTTAATGTTTTTGTAATAATCAAAATATCAAAAGGTTTTTAATGTTATCCAATAAAACTTCACAGCTTTCACCTGTGGGCAGTATATGTCTGTACACATGTTGAAATGATGAAGCCTCTTGAAAGGTTAATAATGCCATGTTATATCTGATATTAAGCACAATAGCCAGCCCAAGGACACAAAGATTAAGGACAGGATCTACGAAGCAGAATCGAGGTGTCCTTATTTATGGCCTCATGATCAGTAAAATTTCCTTCCTAGAGCAGCATGTCTAGTTGTAATTCTTGTTCACCTCCTACAAGCCTGGCATGGCCTGAGGGGAGAAGTAAGAGTGCAGCCTTTGGAGACTGACAGCCCTGATGGCATGTTGAGAGTGCAGCCTTCCGACGTCCATGTTTTCTTGGTTGTTGCCTACTTCCATCAACCTCCTGAAGCTCCCTTGGGAGAACCAGGCCAGCCCTGTACCAAGAGGCATGAGTCTTCCCTGCAGGGCATCCTAGGAGGCGAGGCTGGCTCCTGACACCAACTTCCCGTGTCTACTTCGCTCCGGCACAGTCAGCACAACACACAGATGCCTGACCTGGTCATACTCGCTCTGTTCTCGCGTTTTGTCTCACATAGAGAGCATAATGTGTAATAATCTGGTTTTACTTAAAATTATGTCTTTTTTAGAGAGCCAGGAAATTTAAAAAATATATATTTTTAAAAGCTAGTTATTTCACTCTGAAGGACTTGCTCACAAATTTACTCACAATACTGTTTATAACACTGAACATACAAGGTCGGATAATTAAGTTCGAGAACTCATCCTAGAAAAAGTGCTACATCCCTCATTGCTGAATATCACTATGGTCACCTTCGAAGTACTCCCCTTGGGAAGCTATGCACCGATGCCAGTGCCTAGTCCACCCTTTAAAGCAATTTTGGAACTTTTTTTTTTGGAATGGCCATCAGAGCTGTTGTCGTATTACCCTTGATGTCCTGAATGTCATCAAAATGTCTTCCTTTCAATATTTCCTTTATCTTCGGGTAAAGAAAGAAGTCATTGGGGGCCAGATGAGGTGAGTAGGGAGGGTGTTCAAATAGTTATTTATTTCCTGGATAAAAACTCCCTCACAGACAGTGCCATGTGAGCTGGTGCATTGTCGTGATGCAAGAGCCATGAATTGTTGGTGAAAAGTTCAGGTCGTCTAACTTTTTCACGCAGCCTTTTCAGCACTTCCAAATGGTAAACTTGGTTAAGTATTTGTCCAGTTGGTATAAATTCATAATGAATAATCCCTCTGATATCAAAAAAGGTTAGCATCATCGTTGCAACAAGTTTGCAAACTTAATTGTCAGACCTTGTATGCACTTGAAAACTGAGTTTGCTCGATAGCATGAAAATGGAAATGTTACGTGAGAAACAATATGCAAATGACAAGTTGACAGCTATATAAAATGAAAGTAAGTGGCCCAGAAATCAAAGAAAAACAAATTTTTGAACTGCTTCTCTAAATGGGAAATAGTCTGAGTCCTGAAAACCTACCTTTCACCATTAGGTCCCACTCTGTTGATTAATTTTTCCATGGCTTCCTCTGTTTCCTTCAGTTTTTCTTGCAGTTGAATAAGCTCAAAATTGGCTGAAAAACAAGCATCAATCTAAGAACCATCATACACAACTCCCTAAGCTCTTTTCTGAAACATGGCTGGCTGTGACACTCTACAGTAATCCAGGCTAGTCCTGAGATTCAGAGAAGACTAAGAGTCTCTCCAGCTAATCCAATCAGGATATAAAGGGTACTGCAGTCTGCACACCAAGATCTAAAGGATACATGTTTAATGAGTGATGAACAAATCACTCTCTTATATACAGAAATACAGCAGGACAAGCTAAGAAAATACCTAGGAAGAAAAGCATACACAGTCACCCAAGAAGAAATGAAGAAGATAAAGATACCCAAATATAATTAATAGTCAATGTTATATCCATTTCAGATGTACAACATAGTTATTCAACATTAATATACCTAACGAAGTGATTACCACGTTTTGTTTAGTAACATTCTGCCATCATACAAGATGATGATATTGTTGACTATACTCCTTATGCTGTACACTACATCCGTGTACTTATTTTATAACTGGAAATCTGTACCTCTTAGTTACCTTCATCTTTTTTGCCCTTCCCCCCACCCCCTTCCCCTCTGACAACCATCAGTTGTTGCCTGTGTCTGTGAAACTGTTTGTTTTGTTTGTTTACTTTTTAGATTCCACATATAAGTAAAATCATACAATATTTGTCTTTCTCTGACTTATTTCACTTAGTATAATACCCTCTAGGTCCACTGATGTTGTCACAAGTGGCAAGATTTCATTCTTTTTTATTCCTTTGTATATATGTACCACATCTTCTTCATCCATTCATCTATTGATGGACACTTAAGTTGCTTGGCTATTCTAATCCAAATGCTGCTTGGGGTTAAAGTACCAAACCTGTAAGGTACTTTAGAAAAGGAGTTAAGACCCTGAAATGAGCAATGTTTCACCTACACCTAAGGCTGAAAACGTATCTGGAAGGTAATAGTTTAAATGTTATACTTCTTCAATAGAGGATGTTTTGAACTAGGGATGACACCTCCCTGCCCAAGGTTTTCTGCCTGAGTCATGTGGAGTGAAGTGATGTAACTCTGTCTCCCAGAAGTAGTTTCATTAACAAGGGTCAATACAGAGCACATCTAGCTACTAAAACTAACATTAAGACCCTAAAAGTAGAACAGAAAAAATAAATCACTAAATCAGTAATCAAATGAACTTTAAAGCAGTAGGAAAATATGGTTCATTATGTAGATAATCCAGTTTTTCTGTTTCATACTCAGGTACCATTCTACCCAGATATATTTAAAGGGTCCTTGTAAATGTAATATTTCAAAGACCTTTTACTACTTCTGGAATAAATTCTTATTCATGCAGCTAACATCTGCAACGTGTCTAGGGGGCAGTGCCACATAAATGCTTAAGTTATTTTTATTTTCTGCATGATTCAGAATTGAAGGAGAAGACGCGGATGTAGCTGCTACTACATTATAAAACAGCTGCTCTTAGGAATTCATTTTATTTACTGCTTTCTGTTTTAAATGCATTATGTGACAGGATACAGAATTTGTTCCTCTTTAAAGAGTCCACAAATCTTTTAAAAGTTATTTTACTGATGCATTTACCATCACTGTTAGACACTATCTCCATTAAGAGCACAGCAGCTTTCTTCAAGAATTCCCTGAATAAGATTTCCAAAAAGGATGCAGAATGTGACTGGAATATCTATTTCCACAGAGAATCCGGAGTAAATCCAAAAAGCAATTATGGCCACGGGCAGATGCTTCCGCGGTCCTGCCTCACTTCATTTTGCTGATTTTTTTTAAGACTCTGATGAGGCTTCATTATCCACAGGATAAAGCAGTTTCGCCTCCAAGGCCTTCAATAACATGGCTTAACCTACCTCCTCTTCAGGCCTTCTTTCCCACAGCTGCCCTATGTCAGGCTGTGTATCATTCAATCCATCCCATCTATCTGACCGGTCCTCCTCAACTGACACCCAGCTAGAAGTGATTAACCATAGGCTTTTGTCAAATCCTTTCTTTCTAGATAGTAAACTTTTCACAAGTTATTTTTCCTGACATCCATCCTAGACTATAAATTCTTAAGAGAGAAGAGCCATGCCATACACATTTCATTTCCCCAGAGAGCACAGAATATTCTAGTTGGATAGTAAATATTTGATGATCATGTTTCAAGAGCCAGAAGTGTTAAACTCTCTCCCTAGATCTAATAACTGACTTTGGCAATGACTTCATCTCTCTGCCTCACTTTTCCTCTCTGTGAAATAAAGATATTAGCTACCAATATTCTGAAGTCTGAAAATGAGAAGGAACACATTCCAAATGTGAAATGTTAATTTGCTAACATATAAAAAAGTAAACTGGCAGTTTTGTACCTTTTGTGACTATCTTTTCCTTAAAAGTCCAACATCAATATAGAAACTTCTCAGAACTCTCAGAGCTAAGGTTAAAAGTGACATCCAATTAATTTGGGGTAAGTTTTGAGAAATGCACTTAAGGCATAGCCACAGATTGTCCCTCTGGCTGTATTATAGCTGTCTGACACAATAAAACGTGTGACCAAACTTGAAAGGGGCACTCACTAATTTTCCTGTGGGTGTTTCCAGGTGTAGCGGTAGAGCATTTCCGATCCTCTGCAGTTTTTCCCTTTGAAAGCTGAGAATTGAAGGAGGTACAGCACGTCAACAGCAGCTCAGAACCGCAAAGTCAAGGAACCCCTCATATTAAATGAAAAAAAAAAAAGAAAGAAAGAAAAAAAGAAAAGGTTGGGAGACAAAAATTAAACCAGAAAACCAATCAAATAGCAACATTAGAGAAACATCTCAAAACAAAACACAAAACATAAGCAAACAAAAAAAAGCCAATGGAAGGTTTCCAGGTAAAAAATTATGAAGGTACAAGGGAAAAAAATCCCTCTATATGTCATCTGCCTTGCCCATGCTCATCAAAGACTCAAGTTGGGCTGCCTGCAGAATTCCTGGGCAAGAAGAACTCGCCTCACTCTAGTTAGAAGGGCAAAGTGAAGCCCCTGCCTCCACTCACAGACCTAGGCCCATGGCCTGGCAAAGCCTGCCTGGAGGTGGAACTTAATTAGGAGTCTGATTATAAAAGACCCAAACCACATCTCCCTGGAGCTAGGAAATCTTAGGCTTAGTTTCAGGACGTGGCAATTGTTTCAGGAGAACTACTGGACATGATGTTAAAAACAGCACCTCATACTCCTGCGGGGAAAAGGACAAAGTGATGTTGATACCAGTCATTGTCTGGCCTCACTGTGGCTACCTGGAAATCACTGTGCCGATCCTAATAATAAAGCTCTTCTTGGAACAGCTTCATGCCTTTTCAGTAAAAAAATACGCCCAGTCAAAAAATAAAAAAACAGAAAGAATGGGGGGAGGCCCTTTGAACTTGATTGCTAACTAGATTAAGAACTAGGAGATCCAGGTTCAAGTCCTGGTTCTGCAGTTTAAGTTGTGAATTCTGAGGCAAATCATTTAAGCTCCAAGTGAAGACTTTCTCATCTGTAAAACTGAGATAACATCTATCTTATGTACCTTACGAAGAGGAGGCAAGGTTTAAAGAGATGATCGATTTTAAAAAGGGTTATGAACTGTAAAGGGTTTGAATACTGAAAATGATTTGTATTACAATGATATCAGATTGTCATTGATGTAACATGACCAAGATGATTCCACTTACCTTAAACAGAATGTACAGTATATACAAAAAAATCCCAAAACCATAGATTGGAATAATCTGCCCCATCAGGCCTCTTCCACTACCTCCTCCTCCTCCTCCAGTGCCTCCGCCTGATCCTTTGGCCTTTGCAAAGGCCTCTGCAAGGTGAGACCTCTGGAAACGAGCCCCAGGGGTCTGGCCATCTGAGGGTGCCTGGTGCTGATGCATCATGGGTGGAAATCGACCCAACTTTCCTAAGAAAATAAATTAATCAGTCTTTATTTCTTCTACTCTTTTAAATATGACTATTGAAAATCCCTCATGCATTGACATACAAATAAAAGAAGTCAAGTCAAAAAAGTTTAATGAAAAACAGGACCTTGATTATAAGAATACAGAGGTATCACACAGATAATATGATACGGCAATTTCTAGCTGTTCGCCAAACCCATTTTTTCTCTTCCTTTTGGGTCCACAGCTAGACAACGTTTTCCAGCTTCCCATCCAGTGAAATGTGACTATGTGACTGAGTTCCAGCCAAAGGAATCTGGGAAAATACACTGGTTCAAGGCCTGGCCTATAAAACTTCCCACATATTGAACTTCATGTTCATTTCCCTTCTGCAGGCTGGATGCTGACACCTCGGAAGACCCTAAAAGTCAAGTGTTAAAAATGGCAGCGCCTCCATCAACCTGGGGTCCTGAATAATTGTGTGGCACAGAGCCCTTCACTGCTGCTACCCCACCAACTCAGAACCATCTGGACGTGTTTATGTGAGGAGAAATAAACTTCTATTGTGTTAAGGCCATTATATACTTTGGAGTCTGTTACAGCAGTTAGCCACCCCTAACTAATACAGACAAGGAAATGCAATCTGGTCTCAGTGGAGAGTGGAGCTGGAAACTGGAAAGCCATCAGAATCCAGGACAGCTACTCTCACATTCTATCTCATCTTTCTCCCTCTCTATGGGGCCATAAGGCTTTTTTTCTTTGTGTCTCTGTGTATATCGTCTTTATTCTCCTTTCTCTGCAGACCATTTCTTTAGCTTCTTTGCGAAATGGGGGAAGATGGTCATCCCCAAACTCCTCCTTTGCATGTCCTTCAAGGGGTCAGCAGAGATTGGTCATAATTCCAAATTCCTTGGAGGAAGATTTTAAATCCTCAGCTCGCGTAGGTATGCATCCGTTTCTACTCAGCTGTAGTTGAGCAGACAGGATTCGCATAGTACAAACAGGGTCACAGGGGCCCATCCTGTGAGTGAAAGGCAGGACTTAGAGAAAGGACAGTGCATTGGTGCTCTTGCATTTTTTCCCTCCATCAGAAGCAGCCAAACATTAACACAACTGCCAAGCCTACTGAGAGCCAGAGGTGAGAAACAAAGGGAAGACATCTCTTCAAAAGGCCATGCAAACGGGCCTGTGCAGAAAAACCACAGGGGGATAAAATTGTAGGGCAGAAAACACTAGAGAGCAGAAAGGCTTCACAAGTCAGGCTCTAAAAATACAAAATATACAGTGAAAAACTGTTGGATTTGACTTCAACAAAATTACAGATTTCTGTTCAATAAAGAATACCATGAACACAGTTAAGATAGATGACAGGCAAGGAAAGGCTTTTGCAACATCTAAAAATGACAAGGGATTAAATACCTAGAATGGACAAGAAATTCCTACAATTGATATGAACATCACAGGAAACCCAATAGAAACATGGTCAAAAGATATGAGTAAGAACTCAAAGAAAGAAAGGCTTGAAAGATTTTTTTAAAAAGTATGTAAAGTGATGATCAAAGTAAAACCAATGAGTAAAATATAAAACAATCCAATAGCACTTATACCTATCAGAAGGGAAAAAATGAGAATGGTGGATAACAGCAAGATTGCTTCCCATAACTGGAAAGAGGCGGGGAGGAGAGAAGTCACAGGCACTGTGGGTGAGTCTAAACCAACACAGCCATTCTGCCAAGTCATGTGTCTGTACTTAGTGACGCTAAGTATGCCTATGCCCTGTGATCCAGTGATCCCACTCAGGTGGATAAATTCCAAAGAAGTTCTCAAATAAGGCTGTCTATACCCAAATCTGAATTATAGACTTTATAGACCCGTGTGAGAATGTGTGCTGTGATGATGTGGTAGGAGGGAGCTTGAAGAAACTTCGCTTTCCATAACTGGATGAACAAAAAATCAATATGGAGTAGATACAAACATGGAATTCTATGTAGCTTTTAGAAATCACACTTTAGATATACCTACAGCAACATGAGTATATCTTTAAAAGCACAGCATTGAGTAAAAAAATAAGCAAATACCATCATGCAGGCTGAAGACACGCATAATTATACTACATATCTTTTCAAGCAAATGGGTAGAGGTATAAGGTCATAAAACAAATATTATTAGAATGGGTGCATATGAATGTGGAAGGGAATGGGCACGTGGATCTAAGACAAAGGGTTAAAAAGAAAAGAACGAAACAAGAAAGGAGCCCTGTACTGATGATGTTAATAAGATGCTATGAACTAAAGACTATCTTTAAGTCAAGTCTGCTCCTGAGGTAAGAAAGAAGGCAGTGGACAGGCGGCGAGGTGAGACAGCTAGCCTCTGGACCTGAGAGCTGCCTTCTGCCTTGAATCCTCTCTCAGGCAAGCTCCACTCCTCTTGTTCCTGATCCTATTTTCTATGATACGGAAATTATGGGAAGAATGCTTCTTTTAAAGAGAAGGTCATCAACAGAAGTACTCATACAGCGTCAGACAGAAGCAAGTCAGATCACCACTCCTTATTCTGGGTACTGGTTACTATTCTGCTGTTAAATTGTCAAGGATCTTCATATATTAAGTGGTGAGTATTGGCTTTAAGGTTATAATGCACCTTAAAAAAAAATGCCTAGCCAGCATTCAAGGAGCTAACCTTTCTCTTGAGAGAAATCAGATATATTGGGTGGCTAGTTGTTTACTAAATTAGATTCAATATTTGTAGTAATATTTTGAACTTCATTTTACTGTACTGACAACACTATCTTCAAAATTTGGCATAAAACAAAAAATTAAAACCTGGTAATGGCACAAAAAGCATTATTTTGCATTTCTAAGACTAAAAAAGGATGATGATGATAAAGATTACACATCTCCCCCCAAAACTTTTACAGATCTGTCAGCCAGGAAGATTTATTGGATAGCTATTATGTTCAGCACTCTGTGCTATAGGTACGGAAGGAGGAAAGCCATAAATGAGATAGAAACAATAGTTCCCACATGGAATGGTGCTTTTAAAAAGTAGCATATCCAAAACAAACAACAAAAAGAGCAGGGTATTCCTAAAAGATCAGGTCCCAATCTATTTAATAAAATAAACTATTTTTTTAAAAAGGTAAGGTACCACAGACCTTATTACTAGACAAACTAAACAGGCATTAAAAGAACGCAAAAAGAAAAAAAGAAGAGTCAAATGAGGTAATGAGACTCAGAATAGCAGAGGCAAAGACACACCAGGATGAAAGAAAAGTGTGTGCAACGAGGAAGAGATGAGAACAAACAAAGAATAAATAAGGCTAACTACCAAATTAGTTTGGCTCCATTTAGGGAAGTAATAAGAGAGAAGGGAGGGAAGTGGAGGTGGCTATTTAAATGCTAACTTGTGGTGTATAAATTTGATACTGTGGGTCTAGGACCAGGGAAATGACTTAATGAGAAAGGTGTTTGAGGGGGTTGATCCAGTAGTTGAGCACAGGGCCTGCCAAACATGGAGAGAAATTAGGGTCTGGGAAATTAGCAAGAAAGCAGTACTTCAGTTCTGAGACACAATGGCCTGAGGTGCTGGCTACAGCTATAATATAAAGACGAAAGCACAGGTCCAAGGGCTCTTACACGTACACAATGATCGGCAGCATGTAATACTGAAAAGAATATAGAGCTGATGGGAGACGGGGTCAGAAAACTCCAAGGTCGGGAGTTTGAGATACTGGCAGAAGACAACGAGGAAGCCGGGAGAGCTCATGATGAGGGGCAGACTGAGTACACATTTTCACACCGTACATTCAGAAGAAATTGTTATTAGCCTATAGCTTGGCTTGAGAAGAGACTCTAAGCTACCTAAATGACAAAGCTAATTAAAATTAGGTGAGTGCATGGTTCCCATACCAAAAAGGCTGGAGGGATTAGTGTACTTATTTGCAAAAAGAGGAAGAAAACTGAGTTGGTCAAAGAGGACCAGAAACAAACCAGTATGATCAAAGTCAAAGGAAGATGGACTTGAAAGCAACTGAGACGTCTGGAAGAAAAGACTAACAGTAATCCCTGTTTTCAGACACAATGTATTCTTGAGAAAAGGGTGGCCATCACATGAAACCCTGACTGCCTACCTGTTGAGACAATGACAGAAACAAGTGTACTATAAAGCATTATAGAATCTTCAGGGTCAGAAGGAGCCTTCAAAGTCAGTCAGTCTTTCAACAAATGGTATGGAGACAAATATTGGGTTGTCGGAAAAGTCATAACGCATTTTTGCAACGAAAAACAAAAAAAATACGTCATGACTTTCCAGCAACCCAATAGATATCCACATGCAAAAGGATGAAGTATACACCATATCAAATTTAAAAATTAACTCAATGTGCAACCCAATCTCCCTCCACCTTATAAGAAAAAAAAAATTAACTCAAAATGTATCAAAGACTTAATTAAATGTAAGAGCTAAAACTATAAAACTCTTAGAGGAAAACACAGACATAAATTATGACTTTGGATTAGGCAATGGTTTCTTTCATATGATACCAAAAGCATAAGCAACCAAAGAAAAAAATACGTGAATCAGACTATGAATTTTAAGAGTTTTGTGCTGCAAACGACACCATAAAGAAAGTGAAGACAACCCAGTGAATAGGAGAAAATATTTGCAAATCATATATCTGATAAGTGTCTAATATCCAAAAAATATAAGGAACTCTTATCACTCAACAAAAATAACCCAATTAAAACTGGCCAAAAACTCTTAACAGAGATTTCTCCAAAGTATATAAATGACCAATAAACACATGAAAAAATGTTCAACACCACCAGCCATCAAGGAAATGCAAATTATACCCACAATGAGATACCATTTTATACCCACTAGGATGCTATAATCAAAAATATATAATAAGGGCCAGCGGAGTGGCATGCTGGTTAAGAGTTGGCTTGGGACGCCAGCTCTGAGCAGCAAGGCTGCCGGTTCGGATCCCACATTAGGGCCAGTGACGCTACGCCCTCTACAGCTAAGATGGTGAACAACAGCTCGACCTGGAGCTGGGCTGCCACGAGTCGCCGGCGATGGTGTAGACTGCAGTGAGGCTGCAGTGGGCTGCCATAAGCTACCGTGAGTGGCTGGCAGCCAGCGTGAGCTGCCGTGAGGCGCAGTGAGTGGCCATCTAGTGGCCGGTGACAGATCTGCCTCAGCCAGGAAGAGCGCAATGATGGTACCAACATGGGCCAGTGAAGCAACGTCCTCCACAACTAGGCTGGAGAACAAAAGGACAGCAAACTTGTCTGTTCCCCTCCAATTCCCCAGTGAAATCTTAAAATTATGTATATATAAAGTTTTGGTGGGGATGTGGAGATAATGGAACCCTCATACTCTGCCGGTGGGAATGTAAAATAGTGCAGACACTTTGAAAAATAGTTTGGGAGTTTCTCAAAACAGTAAACAAAGTTTCCATATGACCCAGCAATTCTACTCTTTATATACCCAGGAAGAATATCAAATAAGAGAACACATACAAAGCATCCAGCACACACAGTAGGTGTTTAACAAACTCTGATTTTCCCTCCCTACATAATTCCTAAACAATTGAATTCCATAATCTAGTCCGAAAGTACCTCTTCACTCCTTTCCCATTATATACTCTTGATTCAGCCTAAGTAGACTTCTCACTACGTCTCACCGGGCTCATCCCTGAGCCTGCCCTGTGACTTCTTGCCTCTAAGCCTTCGTTCTCCAGTGGTTTTGCTTTTCTCTCCAACTCCACATATCAAAATCCAGCCTATCCTTCAAGGCCAAGGCCAAATATTGCCCTCACCCCAAAGCATTTTCTGTCACCCCATGTACTTAGAACATACTCCTCGAACCTCTTTAATTGTACTTATCACACCTGTCTTCATTCAAGAGTTACATTTGTGTCATACAGCCTCTACTTGAATGGACTGGGAAACAGAAACAGTAACATACTGCTCCACACTTGGTTGAACTGACTGGGTGACTTACACTGCGCCTGTTGGCCTTTATTGGAATCTCAAGACTCAGCCCAGTCACTGTCAGGGCTAAAAATCGTTTTTACTTCACTATCCTAGTGCTTTCAATTTCCCAGTTTTAAGACTAGAAAACGGCAGTCCAGGTATAACTGACCAAGGTGTTCTACACATATCACACTTCCTCACCTCTAGATTTCTGAACTTGAAAAAGTGCCTAATTTACATGCATTCGCAGGCTCTCAAATTGTCCCTTCTCTTCTTTGGACACTTTCAGGGTAAATATCTGATGTTTCATTAGGAGAAAAGAAAAAGGGACCAAAATAACACATTTGTCCTTAGGCACTTACATACCAACACAGAAAGAGCTAATCTAAGATAAAGAAGTGTGAGTGTGTATGTGTGTGTATGTGTGTGTGTGTGTGTGTATTTTCATATCTCAGTGAGCTCAAGACTCAGTAGGCATGACTCACTAGAGGATAACATGGTAACAAAAGAGTCTGAGCTATTTCAGAGGAACAGAGCTACTGGGATGGGTCTGGTAAGGAACCCTATTTGTAAGTATTCAAAGGAAGACACTCACTGGAAAACATGGGCCAGCAGGGTCAGCAGGAGATGCCAGATATGACATTACTGTGGGAGCATCACTGGCCCAGCCAAATGGAGGTGGTGGGTTGGACCCCCCTGAAGCCAATTCTAGCACAGAAGTGGCATACTGTCATCTGGGAGGGCTTCAACTACCCTGGCACCTATTCCAAGTCTCAGTCAGCTAACACTAGAACACCTGACAAGTTCCTGGCCTAGTGTGCTGACATCTTCACATTCCACACAAGATAAAAGTAGGGGAACTGCTACTCTGGCCAAGAAGAAATTGGTTGGTGGAATGAAAGGAGAACTACAGGAGAAGGAGACCATGTCAACTTATTAAAAGTATGTGTGGCAATAAAGAAGGTGGTTGTGTGGCACAGGCTCTAGGACGACAGAATTAAGAAGCTCTAAAAACACAGTTCCAGGGCACAAGTTCATCTCTAAGAGGAAAACTCTTAAAATGCATTTCTGTTAGGGTATTTCAAAAATTCTCAAGCAGGTAGGAAAGGCAGAGGGGAAAAAGTAGAGGCACAGGGAAGTCTTCTCAAAGAACAGAGACAAGATGAACAGAAAGACACATAAGCAATCAACACGAATGAGTGGCAAGACTTGGAAGAACCATATAAGGAGGCCAAGGTCCAAAATAAATCAGGATTTATAAAAAGGGTAGCAAAAAAAGGCAATTTGCCTGATGATAAAATGTAATGCTGAGCAAGCAGAACTTCTCAACCTCTGTTTTGCTTCCACATTCTCTATCAAAGGGAATGCATTTTGGATTAAATGGAAAATAATTAACAATCCTAAGGAAAAAAAATAAAATAAAGTCCCAGAAGGGTGAAGAGGATAAATTCAAGTCTATTCACTAAATAACTTCTACTAAGAAGATTGGGAGCATTTGCAAATAAGGTCACTGAACTAAAGACAATTTTAAGAAATTATGTTGATAAAAAGAGAAATCTTGAAAGAATGGAGATAGAGAACTATTGCTCCAGTTTGCAAAAAGCAGAAGGCGAATGGTGGACTTTTCAACTATAGGAAAGTGAGCAGGTTGTAGCAATTAGGCTAGATTATAAAAAGGATTCCCCGCCGCTTTTTTGATGGAGTGAATGTGGGAAGGAACAGTATTTTTTTTCCTTAATATAAAAGAAATACATACCTATGGGAAATTGAGAAAATACAGAAAAGTATAAAGAATAACCACCACCCATAATTCATCCAGCTAAACCACTGTTAAAATGCTAACCTGTTTCTTTCTAAATATAGAGTGAATATATCTTTACTTTTCACAGACAGCATATAATTCTCCCATATCATTTAAAACTCATGAATATAATTTACTGAATTCATAATATTCCATCACATGTATGCACAATAATTTATGTAGCTATAATATAAAGAATACAATAAGGTGATGGCTTACAAACGCTAATAGAGGGAGTCATAGTCCCTAGGAGCCAGCATTCATTAATTCACTCAACTTAGTCATTCTTTCATTCATTAATATTTGTTGACCATTATGTGCAGGCTTAGTCTAAAACTGGGGATACAGCAGTAAACAACAAAAATCCCTGCCTTTGTGGAACCTCCTTTATAAGTGTGAAAAGAGGTAATAAACGAGATAATGATAAATACTAAGGGGGGGAAATAAAGCAAGCAAAGGGGATAGAATGTGTTGGGGGGAAGTTAAGCTTTTAGCTGGAATGGCCAGAGAAGGCTCAGGAGATGTCATTCAAGTGAACACCTAAAGAAGATGAAGGAAAGGCACATGAATATTCAAAAAGAGCATTTCAGGGCGAGAGAACAGCAAATGCAAAGGCCCTGTGGTGGGACTATCCCTGGAATGTTCACGGGACAGCCAGGGGAGGCCAGTATGGTCGAAGCAAAGTAAGGAGGCAGAGAAACTAGGAGGAAATGGGGAAGAGCATCAAGTGGGGCCGCTTAGGTCATGTACGGACTTGGTCTTTTCATCTGAGTGAGCCAGGAAGCCACTGGA
>NW_017732184.1:546757-548887 GCF_001890085.2 Hipposideros armiger | reverse complement strand
CAACGCGCCACTCAGCCAGCCCAACAAAACCTATTTTTTAAAGAAAAACTTAGAATTCTAATATACAATGAGGTCAGCAAGTAAAATACCAAAAATCCAAAGCAACCCCCAGGATGCATTAAGTATAGAACTTTAAAAAGGAGTGTGGGCTAATTGGCTTGCACTTGCTGTTATTTACCTTCTAAGAGGGCTGTGTTGAGATACTTCCAACTATGTCATATATGTCATATGAGGAATGGATAAGGGAGCTAGCGATGTCAATGTAGGAAAAAAGACTGAAGAAGAGGACATGATACTAGTCTTCAAATTCCTCAACTCACCATTTTTCCCCTTAAATATACTTTTTCTTCATTCCTATTTTAGTGACAGGCATCACCATCTATCTATTCGCCTAAGCCAATGACCTGAGAATAATCCAAGATGCCTCCCTCTCCCTCACCTTCCACTTCTATTTATTTATTTAGATTTTATTGGGGAGTTGGGGAAGGGGAACAGTGTTGGGGAACTGGGGAAGGGGAACAGCCAAGTTGTTGTTCTCCAATCTTAGTTGCGGAGGGCACAGCTAGCTCAGCTCCAAGTCCAGTCGCCATCAGGCCGTCCGTTGGCAGCTTGCCGCCGCTCAGCTCAAGGTGCCGTGTTCAATCTTAGATGGGGGGCAGCCCACCATCCCATGCGGGAATTGAACTGAAAACCTTGTTGCTAAGAGCACACGTTCTAACCTCTGAGCCATCCAACCACCAGTCGGCAGCTCAGAGCAGCTCAGCTCAAGGTGCCGAGTTCAGTCTTTTAGTTGTGGGCGGCTGTAGCCCACCATCCCATGTGGGAGTTGAACCCGCAATCTTGTTGTTAAGAGCATGTTCTCTCACCAGCTGAGCCATTCTGCCACCTGTTAGCAGCTCAGAAGCAGTTCAGCTTGGGCGCAGCTCACTGGCCCATGTGGGAATCGAACTGGTGACCCAGTTGCTCAGAGCTTGCACTCTTAACCAACTGAGCCATTCGGCCAGCTCTCTTAAATGTCTCTTAAAATTGTTCTGCTACCCAATGTTGACAATCTCCCCTGCTCCATTTATTCCTCTTCCTCCAGTACCCCTATCTCCCTTTGGAAACCACTCTGAACTTCAGAGTAATCAGCATATTCTTTCTACCAATAGCACTGCAAGTAACTTAATTCAAGCCATTAATCTAGGTGGATATTAGCTGGAACTATTGGGAAAGAACGGGGTTGGTAAGAGTAAGGTGGGAGTGAAGGAAGAGTTGAAAAAAAAGACGCACTCTTTCTCTGGACAATGGAATGTAAGAAGGTGATGTCTGGAACTATTGCACCCATTGTTGCTACCCTGAGAGAGCAGAGGATAGAGCCAATTTGACAAGGAACTCAGGAGTGAAAAGGACAGAATATCAGAGCTGGAGCCCTGATGAGTCTGTGAATTTCTGGATGAAGCAACACTGGAGGCCAGTTCTAACACAGGACCTTTTCCTTTATACAAGACAATAAATTCTCTTTCTGTATTAAGACAGTTCAAGCTGAATTTTCTGTCACTTGTCATGAGTGTCCTAACTGATGAGACACTGGTTTAATGATGCTTATGATGTCTCAGCTGGGTCACTGCAAGTCTTCTCCGAAGAAATCCCCACAATGCAGCCTCTATCCTGCTGTCAGGGTGACTTTTCTAAAACCAGAGTGGATGTCTCTCTTCTACTTACAAACTTACTATGGCTCCTCTACCTTTACAATAAAACCTAAACTCCTTAAGTAGAGCAGAAACAAATCTTCAGTTTGGCCCCTGCCAATTTCTCTGGTCTGATCTCTTACAACTCTAAAGCTATTTCAAGACTCTCTTTTTTTTTTTTTCCTCTGTGTTCCCTTTGCTTGGGATGACCTTCTTAATCTGGCTGATAAAAATGCTTTAAGTTACTGCCTAAATTTAGCCAAGAAATGCAAGGTTAGTTTAACACCCCAAAATCAATTACATTATAAACTATATCATAGAATGAAGGACAAAAACCCCATGAACATCTCAACAGACACAGAAAAAACATCTGACATAATTCAACATCCCTCATAATAAAAACACTCAACAAACTAGGACAGTGGTTCTCAACCTGTGGGTCGCGACCCCTTTGGGGGTC
>NW_017732184.1:543393-544412 GCF_001890085.2 Hipposideros armiger | reverse complement strand
CCCTGGGCGCCAGCAGGGGGCTGGGGGAGCTGGGCTGACGCCCGGCGATGCCCAGGGAACCTTGGGGCTTGGCACCTCTCAAATGCCGTCCGGTCGGCCTTCTCTGGCCCGTTCTGCGGATATCTGGGCGGGGACCGGGGACTCCCGGAGTCACCCCTCCCTCCTCTCAGCGGGGATGCCAGGCGGCGCAGGGGGAGCCGGCCTGCGCTTACCTTCGGGCGCCGGGGGCGGCTCCAGCCGCTTTCCGCGGGACAGGAAGGCCTTGGGCAGCAGCAGGGACACAGCCAGGACAAGCCCCGAGGCCAGGGCCAGCCTCTGCACGGTAGAGAACGCCATGGCCGCGGGCCCTCGCCCTCGTCCTCGCCGCAGGTGCGGACGCGAACCGGAACCGGAACCGGCCCCGCAGCGCCGGCGGCCTCCTCCGAGCGAAGCGCGGGCTGCGCTGACGGACGGCGAGCGCGAGGGACAAGTGCGCGTGGCGCCCGCGCCTCCCGCGAGGTTTCACTGTGCATGGTCCCCGCGCCCTCCCATTAGTGCAAACTAGAACCCCCTTCCTCGCGCCCCACCTGCCCCTGCGCATTCGGCCGCCTAAATAGCCGACACTGTGCCCTCCGCTCCATCCCCGCGGACCAGCACGGCGCACTACCCACCCCAGACCGCACCATCGACTTCCTCCTTATCTCAACGAACTCAGAATCTTCCAGTTCCCACCCATGCCTCTCACAGCTATTCTCCATCTTCAGCCAAAGGGGATAATGCTAAAACGCAGGTGTAATGACCAGTCTCCACAGCACAAAGCCTTTCAACAACTCCTCTTTATCCTCAGAACAACTGTCAAACTCCTGACCTCAAGGCCGAGTGTGATCTGGTCTTACCAATGCTCCATCCACATTAGGTCATTTGCTATTTTCCCAGCATATTCCTTGCTTTCAGGGTAGCTTTGCTTGTCCTGTTCCCTATGCATGGAAAACTCCTAAAGCCATCTCCACCTGTTAAAATCTTTCTGCAGAACAGGGGGG
>NW_017732184.1:541145-542508 GCF_001890085.2 Hipposideros armiger | reverse complement strand
GCGCTAAACCTTGAATGATAAGGACGCTGAAGGGAGAACGCTTCAGGAATAAAGAGAACAGAACATGCAAAGATTCTAAGATGAGAACACTGAATACCTGCACTTGAGTTCTCAAGGAAAAGGGCCATGTCTGATCGCTACTCTACACAACATTCAGAAGAGTGTCTCACAATTAATAGAATTAATTCAAAATAACTCAGCATAATGGGACTACAATTCAGCAAAACATTGTTTTAGAAGAATCTTTACTGCTCAAGATCATCATGAATTTACTCTTCTTCAAGGCAGACAATATGATTAGACAGTAAATCTTTGGGTAAAAGCTTTGGGTTTTGTAATAAGAAAAAAAAAGGAACAAACATATAAAGGTTTCTTTTTAGAAGTCTCTTCCAGGTAGACTATTTTACAAGCATAAAGATTATCAAGCAAATTCTATCAACAGAATTCTGTTTTCAATCTGGCCTCCACCCCTTGAGCTTAGTTCTCTGCATCGGAAATATTTATAATCTATTATGTGCCAAGAGGGTGGAACACAGCCGGTGTGCGCAAATTAAAGTGGATTTCAGTTTAAAAGGAGCTGTCCAATAATCAACAGGTTGAACATTAGGGACAAGTTTGGAGACTAGAAAACCATGTCTCAAGGATGTTAGAGATAATTGATAGGAGATAATTGGAGAACTTCATGACCTATAGATAACTGTTCTTGTTTCCCTCTCCCAACCTTTGGCATCCACCTTTACACTCATTCATTATATACGAGCCCCAGAATCCAACCAACAGGGTGGATTTTTAAACTATATTTCTATATCTATATCTATCTCATGCCACTAACAAAGGATTAACAAATAAATGCATAAATAAGATTACTGTCGTGATCTGTTCATCTCAATACTTGATATTTGGATTATTAAAATCTTCAAGTTACAAACCTCGTTTCATTGTGCTTTGCTTTTTTGTGCTTCACAAGGGTTGCTTTTTTGTTTTTTTAAACAAACTGAAGGCAAGAAAGACCCTCCAACAAGATTACCACTCGCTACATTGCAATACTCGCTTTTTTTAGGGTGATCTGGAACCAAACTCAGAATATCTCCGAGGTATGTTTGTATATTACAAAAAGAGCCTGAACCAGTGAACACCCAACAACAAATTGAAACTACACGAATGAAGGTTAACAATACCAATTCCACTAGCTTCATTTCATATAAAAAGCACGACAGGAAGCACACGGGAACCCTACCTAAAGAGGGAACCCAAGTGGGAGCCCTACTAACTCAAAGCACCTGAACGAACTGAGTTCCGCCAGTGAGCGAAGGGGCTGCGAGTGCTGGGTGTGTGTAAGCCACCCAGGGGCGCCCAGGCCGGT
>NW_017732184.1:506332-539387 GCF_001890085.2 Hipposideros armiger | reverse complement strand
TTGAGTTTGAAGTTCCATGTAGGGCTATCCAGTTGAATGTCTGGATATGAAGCTCAGAAGAGATGTTTGGGCTGGAAACAAAAGTGATCTTCCCATCAATAGTAAAAAAGCCTGTGAGAAGATAATATTAACAAGACTGCTCAAGAAAAGTGATAAGAGGCCACAATGGAAACCTAGGTTACACCATTATGCTGAAGTTCCCAAGTATGAAGACAGAAACGGGGCAGAAAAGGTAATCACCAGGTGTTAAACTCTTGAATGAATGAGTTACTGGAAGACTGGAAGGTGACAAGAATGGAGGGTGTAATGAGCAGCCGGATAACTTGCTCTTCTAAGAAGTTGTCATTTGTTTTTAGAGCATTTGTAGCAGCGGCTCATAAGCACACTTCTAGGTGCTTTACATACAAAAATGTATTGATGATAATACAAAACTTCCCAGATAAATGCCAGCTCTTATTAGTAACCACTTGACTTAATGCTGTTTTTTGTTGTTCTACCCTCAAAACAAACCTCTTTTCCTCTCACCTGTAATCCCACTGTCACGGAACTTGTAAATTGCTCCCTAGTAGCTCTTGCCTATGTTGCTGGTATTCTTATTATCCCCATGCCAAATGCCTTCCCAACATTCCTGATTTAACTCCTTTCTGCTTTCTTGACATCCGACTTCAAGACAGAAACAAGCTGCTCATGGGCTGCAAAAAGCAAGGAGAACCTTTCTTCCTCTGGTGTACAGTAGAAGGCAGAGAGGGGACCTCCCAGCCTTAGGCCCCAGGGAGTGGGGAAACTCTGTCTCCTTCTCCTTGTAATCTGTTTCTACTCTGCCTTGTAATGACCAGCAGGGCTCCCTGACATAAGACCCTTGAGGACCTACAGCTGGAGCCACTTAACTGCAGCTGCTGCCAACTGAGCCTGGCTGGGGGCCCTGAACCGTTCTTCCCTAAGGGTCATCAAAAGTCACTCATTGTGAAGCTGGCATCTGCATAGTCATTGATCATAGTCTGACCTTTAGCCCACTCTCAAATAGGCTATTGACTTACTTCTGTAACGTACATTAGTGATTCTCAAACTTGATTTTTCTGATGACAGATCTTGAGTCCAGGAAGCACAGTAAGCAGAAGGTTTGGGAAGTCAGAGAACGGTAGGAGATGGAGTCAGGGTAACTGACTCAGTATATATTGTGAAATGATCACCACAACACAGAGTACTGAGCAGTATGGGTATTGGAAGATGGATGATCTGGAAGGCTTGGACTTCGGATGGTGGCCAAGGTGAATGCGCAGGGATCATGATCACATTAGTCCTGAAAGTGGCCTAGGGCAAAGCAGAAACAAAGTTATAGTCCAGCATATTTAGCTGGGGCTGTATTCATTGTTGCCAAGTGGGATGTGGGCCTGAAGGGAGCAGGGGCCTCCTCTGGGGGACAGAGCTGGTAGGCAGCACATGGAGCTGGGGAAGCTTGGGGTGCAGCCTGGGATGGCTGCCCTCTGGTGGCTGGTGGCATTGTGGAGCAGGAGTGCATTGTGTATGATTCAAGACGTCTTGAAAAACTCAGGTCTTACCCCCCAAGTGAGGGCTCAGTTTTTTCAATAAAATATTGAAAAATTTTTAGAAAAATAGAGAACTGAGATCAGAAGTTTGGTGGCTACATGCTAAAGAAGGAATAAATGACAAGGAAGTAGAGATGACAAGTGCAAACCACACTGTATGGAGCTTGCATGGAAAGAAAATATAAAAAGTACAGTGATAACTGGAAGCTGTCTGAGGTTTGAGAGAAGGTTGTTATATTCTAAACAAAGAAGAGGCTTGAATATGTTTATACATTTGGGGCAAGACATTAGAGAAGGGAAGATGGAAAATATAGGAGCAAGGGGACCAGTGTTGGAGCAAAGTCCAGATCCTGGAGCAGACATGAAGAACAGACATTAAGAACCCAGCAATAGGGATCAGCTTAGTGGAAAGGAAATGGGAATGAGTTCAGGGACGCATAAAAGGAGTGGTGTAGGAACAGCAAACCAAGGGGTTTCACTTCTCATCGTCTCAGGTCTTCTTGATAAAGGACATGGTCAGGCCATTATCTGAGAACAAGCAGGGTGGGCAAGGACTTGAGTGTGGTGAAGGTTTGGAAACGGGATAAGAGGTACTCAGGAACCACTCCAGCTTAGCAAAGGGGTTCCCATTGAAGCTTAAAAACAGCTAGGGATTTCCTGTTCTCTCTGTCTCTGGAGGCTAAAAGCATCCTCCAAGCAGCACATTCTGGGCAGGGCCTGGCATCTCAAAGCGTCTCCTGAGATTGGTAGCCGCCAAGGGATCCATGCTAGAAGAATGAAGGTGGAGGGGAGGGGAGACTGGAGAGGCCCTTAGAGACCAGTTAGCTAAGCTTTCTTGTTATTGGACCAAAGGAAGAGCTGAGGTCTGCCAAGTGGAAGGGATTTACCGTGGATCACCCTGATAATTAGTGACTGCACCAGGATTGAAACCCAGGTCTCCCAATTCCCAGACGAGGCTTCTCTCTGCACTTCACATGATTCCTGCAAATCTGCCAGTTCTTTTGGGCAGTACTGAAGAGATCATCTTCAAAAGTAACAGTAGACCCTTCATTTGTTGAATTTAAGAAATCTGTTACCTAAATATATATGAGGCTCAAACAAATTTGAACCCGTCTCAGGAAGCTCTCCCGGACCCTCCAGCCCATGCTGACTCTGCCTGTTGCTGAATTCCTGTGTGCACTGTTTCTCATGGATTTGTTGGACCTTTTCACCTAGGCAGGAACGCCACGAGGATAGGGTTCAGCATGGTTGAACACAGAACAGTTCAGAGTAGGTACTTATTAAAGTATGAGGCTGCTGGTCTCACAAACACACTGATTCTGCCACTGCTCCAAGCAACTAGACATCTTCCTAGGAATCAACAATCAGGATTTCCTTGAAGAGTCATCCCAAAGGATACAAACTTCCAGGTATAAAATAAATAAGACCTGGAGATGTAATGTACAGCATGGTGACTGTAGTTAACAATACTGTACTGTATAATTGAAAGTTGCTAAGAAAGTAGATCTTAGAAGTTCTTAAGAAAAAAAAATGTGTACTCTGTGGAGATGGATACTAACTAGACTTATTGTGGTGGTCAATTCACAATATATACAAATATTGAATCATTATGTTGTGCCCCTGAAACTGATATAATATTATATGTCAGTTATATCTCAATAATAAAAAGACATAGTTAAGAAATAAAAAAGAGCCACCCCAAAGAGTCTTATTTCAAAAAGTCCCTGATTTTGCCCATCATGGCTCACTCTACCTTATCCACCAAATTCTCCTCTCAGTGACTGTGATGGTTAATTTTATGTGTCAACTTGGCTGGGCCACAGTGCAAAAATATGTGCTCATACATTATTCTGAATGTTGCTGTGAGTGTGTTTTGGATGAGATTAACATTTAAATTGGTAGACTTTGAGTAAAGAAGATTGTCTTCCATAATGTGGGAGGGCCTCACCCAACCAGTTAAAGATCTGAATAGAACAAAAGACTGATCTCTCCTGAGTGAGAGAGACTTTTGCAGTGGAAGATCCTCAGACCCGAACTGCTCATCCTGGGTCTCTAGCCTGTCAGCCCACCCTGAAGATTTTGGACTTGCCCAGCATCTACCAATTTCTTAAAATCTGCCTCTCTCTCTCTCTCTCTCTCTCTCTCTCTCTTTCTCTCTCTCTCTCTCTCTCCACACACACACACACACACACACACACACACACACACACACACACAATTGGTTCTATTCTCTGAAGAACTCTAATACAGTGACTTTCGTTATTTCCAAAAATGTAATTACCCCTGTAATTGAGGCTTTTCCATCCCAAAGGAGATATCGAGGATGTGCCTTTGTCTCTGAAAACAATTTTAAAGAAGAGCCCATAAGGAACCACAGCAGCCTCATTGTAGAGCTTCATGGACTCTTACTATAGTCAGGAAATTGGGGTGGTTAGCATGGAAATGAGACCCAAGTACCCAGGACACTGAGCAGAAGTGAGCGAGGCCTGTACCACCAAAGCCCAGAATGAATAGGCTAAAGAAGGAAGGCAGGAGAGGGACCGGATGCACACAAGGAAGTACAGACCAAGACCTGGGCCTTGAAAGACAGAATTCCCATCAGGGATAAGAGGACTGTGATAAACACCTGTCAATTGTGGATGTCCGGAATTTTTGAATACCCTCTCTTTATCTGATGTCCTTCACACTGAGACCCTCATGTTCTCAGTGTAGACTCCAGCAAGCCAGTGTGATGGAGCGTGGAGGGCAGTCGTGTGTGAGACCAAACCAGCGGCAGTAGCGACAGCTCAAAAGCAGGTGGAAAGGAAGAAAACTGGAATCAGAAAAGGGAAGACAATTTCAGAGGAAAACCTGTAGGGAGGAAGCCTCTAGAAGGCCCATAATCCTCTATGTTTTCCATAACACATACTTTTTAACTGTACTGATTTCCCCTTGCTACTAGGGTGCAGTACATAACTCTGTTTTTCCATCAGACACACCCATGCCTGACGAGTTTGGAGGTTATCTCCGCGAGGAAACAGCAATTCCTGGGCTGCCTATTTTGACAGGCGTAGGTAGATGGCAGCAGGGGAGGGATATTCCTGCCATTGGTGGTGGCCACAAGCAGCTTCCTGACAGGCAGAGTGGAGGCCACGGAGGTCTGGGGTCAGAGACAGCAGTGATCTCTTACGAGGCCAGTTCTGTGGAGTGGTTCTTGGAGTTGTTCCGAGCTCTGGAGCCCCAGTGGACTCATCTGTGAAATGGAGGCTGTGCTGCTTCTCTCTCCTGAGGTAGCGAGTGTGATGGAGCCTGGAAGGCAGTCATGTGTGAGACCGAAACAGCGGCAGTAGCGACGGCTCAAAGGCAGGTGGGAAGCAAGAAAATTGGAATCAGAAAATGGAAGACAATTTCCGAGGAAAACCTATAGGGAGGAAGCCTCTAGAAGGCCCATTTCCTCACCCTAAAGCTTTTATCCAGCTGGAACTGGGTAGGTCAAGTCAGAGTATGAGGACCCAAGCTTCCTGGTCGGGAGTGGTCAAGGTGAGGATGTCCTCACTGCTTTCCTGTCAACAGCCCTCAACACCCCCTGCCCCTGGTGGAAGCGGAGCAGAGAGAAGTCACAGTTGGATCCCTTGGCCCTTTCTGCCTTGAACGAGAAGAAATAGTCTTTGGCTCCAATTAATTAAGCAAACTGATAGAAATTTCCCTCTTAAGTCACACTTTGCATATCCATAATCGCTGCACTACATTTTCTGTATACTTTACCCCTGGGTAAAAATTGGTGAGCATTTAAATGCTTCCTCACATAATCTTGCTAAAGCACACTCTTGCCTATAAATATTCATGCCACTGCCAAAACATTTGCAAGCTTTCCCCAAAGGTGAAATCTGTGTAATGTACTTTGTCTTCTGGGTATAAATATTATCCAATACATTTTGGTTAATATGAATACACTAATTATTCCTGTAACCCTTTTAAAAAGGGTCATCTTCATGATGTGAATTTTTAAAAAATGTAATTACAGTAATTGGATACTTAATCTAATTAAAATTTGCTTTATCTTTAATGGGAATTTTTCTAAAGAGGCAGAATGACAATCAGCTTTTTGATAATGACTGTTTTCTTTCTGCAGGAGGATCAAGTTGGTGCAAACTGGAGAACCAGGCAGTTTTGTGTCTGTCAGTGCCTTTCTCCTTACAACTCAGTACTTACGGAGTGAATATGGGTTTTAGTTGCTGAAGAGGGAAGAGGAAAGGACGAGGGGAACCTGTTCTATTCTAACAGATGAAACTGCCCCCCATCCCAGGAAGCAGCCTCCTACTCCCCTGGACCTGTGATTGGTCCACCATGGCACTGAATCTAAGCCTGCTGGGTCAGCCCTCATAGGGCTTGCAGGAGCTGGACGGGCAGCTGCTCCATGCTGCTTTGGGGGCCCTGGCGCTGGAAAGGCTGCAGTGGATGTTTTAGGTGTGCCAGCCATATCTCACTGGTCCTCCCTTGAGGTCACCTGCAGACAGTTCCTGTACACAAGTTGGGTCCTGTGTCTCTCTACATAATAAGGCCATTCTCTGGCTTGGGGAGCAAGGCAGACCTGCTAGAGAGCTATCACCCACAGAAAACTCTCAAATGATGAGGGAGGGGAGATGGTAGGTAAATACCTCAACTTCCTTGTACTTCAGGCATGCAAACTGAGGGGTCCTCTGCACACCCTTTCCGAGGCATCCCATGGGATTAAGCTCTAGTTGCTCCAGCTGCCACCTGCTTAATTCATATACCCATTTGGTGCTTTCTCTCCTTTCTTTCTCACTTCCCCACTCCCTCATCATGTTTCTTGAGATCATCCCCCAAATAGAGTAGTGCACCCAAACTCTCGCCTCAGAGTCTGCTTTGGGGAGCCCAAACTAAGACAGATGCAAAGTTGGGGTGCCCAGGCAGCTATTTTCTCTACCATGTGGAATAGGCCTATCTGAAGGAGGGGAGAATGAAGCGAGCTGAAACAAGAAGAAATGAAGTGTGTGGAGAGCAAGGCTGGTGGGTTTGAATCTTCACTCCCCCCGCCACTACTGTCCTTCTCTTCCTTTGATTCTGTGAGCTGCTGTCAACACCTCAGCCATGTGAGCCAATTACGTTCCTCCCCCACTTTCTTTTTGTATGGGTTAAGCTTGTTTGAGTTGGATGTCTATCTCTTGCAACTGAAAGTACCATGACTTTTGCAAAGAATAAGTGAGTTTGCAGGCAAAGTACTTAGACTAGAGCTTGCCTCAGATTAAATGCTACTACCATCACTACTACTATTATTATTAAGTGCATATTGTTATGATTCAATGTCTGACCTGCTTCCAGAAGGGACTATGGATCAAGGAACTAGAGCCTAGAAAAAGAGTCACAAAAGAAGTCAGTTGAGTTCTAATCTCCTCTCTTTTGTCTTTTTTCATAACTTAATTGGGCTGCTGCCCACTTTCTTTCTTACTGGGAGACATTTATGCAATTAATAACTATAGTCTTATTGACTTCTTATTGATCACTAACAATGAGCAATTAAATATTATTCTATTTTGCTTAATGGTCACATGATTTTACTATAATTCTGTGACCAAATCTAAGTGGCATAGACAAACTGCTCAGTGTGAATGTCCCAGTCAGGTTCAAGGTCATGGTAAGCCCTGCCTGCCTTCAGGACCACAGAGAACTGTCACGGGCCCTATGGGCCCATCCTCCAGAAAGCATATTTAAAATTATATCTTATGACTATAGTAGTATAAAAACAAATATGTTAATATTACACAGTAAGACATTTTATACTTCAAAATTCATTTTGTCTTCTGATTTTAAGAGAAATGAAGACAGTTCAGTAATGTAGCTCCTACTTTATGTCTTCCTTAACACATAATAGTTTTTCATCGAATCAAGCATCATAAAAGTAAACAGTTGCCATTTTGAGAAAAGTTGCAGGCAGGTGTCTCTGCATTCTAGGAGTGGTGGAAGCCTTGATCTCGGCCCAGGGAAAATGCTTCCATGAATCTGGTTTGGCAAAGGTGAAGCCCAGAGGATCATCTGAACTGAGTACAAGGTGAGACAATGAGGACTAAAGGGCTTTTCAGGATAAATTCATGTTTTCCTTCAGTGAGAGGTTGTTACGTTGTAAACTTTTGGACTTCTTCTGGTGGCCCAGAGACAGGGATTTGACAGCCTAGGGACTGAGGAAGAGAGGGCAGGGTTTAAAGGCTTGTGTTTAGGGAGGAGCTGGACCTAATGAAGAGTCAGCCGGGAAAGAGCTTCCTGTGATGGGCAGTGCCTGGTGGGCTGTGGTCGTAGTAAGGTCATATCCGGGTTTTCCTCCTGCACCGTATTCCTCTTGTGGTTTCATCAAGCCTTTAGAAAAGTCTGTGACATACAGTAGGCCATGTCATTGGTGCTAGGACATAAGGGAGGGGACTGCTTGGAGCAAGGGACTCTCATCTTGTAAAGCCAGGGTGGAGGTAGCAGCATTGACTCAATAAAGGTTATTAATCCCAACAGCCAAGGTGACCAGAAACAATGTGAGTAGAGGGCTGTGGGCGGCCAGGTTAAACCAGAGAAGCAGGCTGCCACATGTCTGGTCAGGAAAGCATTTGAGACAAAGGCTGTTTCTCCCAAATGCACTGGAAGAGGGTGACCCTTGAAGGAAAAGGGGCAGAGAGAGGGGTGGATCCTGCTGTTATGTAGTTAGGGGTCCTCAAGCAGCCAGAGTTTGTGAATACCCTCGCCTCTCTGAGCACATCTCCTTGATGTCGCTTGGCTTCCAGCTCCTGCCAGAGACCTCCTTGCCCTTACTCACGCAGGCCTGGGCAGCACCCCCCTGAGCCCTGCGCTCTCTGCCTGGGATGCTCTTGCCCCGAACATCTGCTGGCTCGACCCCTCACCTCCTTTGAGTCTTCCCTCAAATATCATCTTTCTTATGAGACCTTCCTTGGCCAACCCATTTAAGGTAAAACACTCCTTACCCTCCTGCTCTGCTTTATTTTCCTCCATAGCATTTGTCTTAACCAGTTCAGGTTGCTATAGCGAAGTACCCTAGACTGGGGGGTTTACAAACAACAGAACTTCATTTCTCACAGTGCTGGAGGCGGTCAGTCTGAGATCAGGGTGCAGGCAGATTTGATGTCTGGTGAGACAGCCTGCTTCCTGGATCATGGATGGCTGTCTTCTCCCTTTGTCCTCACATGGTGGAAGAGGCAACAGTGCCCTCTGGGTCTCTTTGAGAAGATGCTAATCCTACACATGAGGCTCATCACCCTCCTGACTTAATCACCTCCCAAAGGCTCCACCTTCAAGTATCATCACACTGGGGATTAGGTTTTAACATACGAATTTTGGGAGGACACACACACTTTTAGTCTATAGCAGTACTATCACCTTTTACAGCTTATTACTTTTGTTTCTCTCCTGTCTCTCCCCTCCAGAGTATAAGCTGCATGTGAGGGAGTTTGGTCATTTTGCTATCTTTGGCGTCCCCAGTGTCTAGAACAGTGGCTGGCCCACGGTAAACTTCAATAAATATTCTTTGGATGGATCAGTGAAAATGACAACTTCAAGATTCTACAGATAAATTGCTCCGAAACAGCTCCTAAACTGACAGGAAATAAGTTTCCATGCATATTACATAGCAGCTGAAAACCACAGTCAGGTAACTGAAGTGAGAACAGGTTTACACTGAATTAATCACTGATAGCCCCCATTCTCATGTTCGGCTTAGATGGTGTTTATCATGTGGGAACTGGCCAGTCTTTAAATGGTGCTCTTGTAGTGACTCAAGGCCTGCAGGGCTTCCTTCATTGTTTGTTCTTAATTTTATTTTTAAACATATTTTCCACTATTTTGAGAAGAAAACACATACTTGGATATTTAAGCCATGTGTTTGAATTGCTTCTTTTCTAATGTTTAATGTGTGGCTGAAACAGTGCTCATTGGATGCACCTGTGCTATTCCCCTACATATCACAGCATTCCTTGAAGTTTGGTTTTAGCCACGTGACTAGTTTTAGCCACTGGACTGAGAGCAGAAGTGATGTATGTTTTGTCTGGGCTGAGACAGTTTTGAATCAGTAAGTGTTCTCTCTCCTCTTCCTTTTGCTTTTACCAGTCTTGTAGGCCATGTGTTTTAGATGGCCCAGTTTCAAGGCAGAAGATCCTCTATCAGTCTGCATCCCTAAGTGACTGTTGAAACAGGCATGTAGCATGAACAAGAAATAACCTTTATTGTGTTAAGCCACTGCAATTTGGGGGTTTGTCTATTGTGCTAGCAACTAGTTACTTATCTTGTCTAACAGTGTATTTGAGGCTGTGACTCTTCCTCTGAGTATAGCTTTAGATATACCCAAAGGTTTTGATATGCAATTAAAATAACGATTTGTTTTTTCCTGCTCAGAGATATATGTACCAGTTCTCCTTTGTTCATCCTCATAGTTGCAAGATACATCTACTCGGCCCAGCTCTTCAAATCCCAGTCTGGCTAGAACTTCAGGTCCTTCCACTCTCCTTATGTCAGTCTAGAAATGCAAACTGTGTTTGCCCACCAGGCCCCTCCTGGTTTGCTGCATCTGCTCCTGACTCGCTTCTGCTCGAATGTCACACCCCACTGGGTTACCAGTCCTGGGCTCCTTCTGTCCTTCGAAAAACCGCTTCTCCTTTGGTCTTGGCATTTACAAGCCATCTGTCTGGTGGCTGGAGGCTTTCCTATAGACTAGCTTGGATTTGGCTCACTCCCTTCAGGTGGCTTCAGGCAGCTGATACCCCAACCCAGCCCTGCCTGGACAGTTCAGGAAGGAGGTGTGGAGACAATGCCATCCCCAGGTTTCTCTACAGACCCCACCACCTCTCATTCCTCCTCCTTCTCATGCTCCTTCTGTTGAGGGTCAGATGTACATGCTGCACTGAGTGGGTGCTTTGGGAGGTGTAGGTGGCCTCAGCCCTTAGTTTGGCATAAGGAGGGCTTTCTGCAGCTCTACTGGGAGGCCCGACGGGGGTTGGAGACAGAGTGCCACCGCCACCATTTTCACAGCTTTGCAATAATCTGTATTCTTGGGCCTTTTCCTTAAGAGGGAGTGTGGGAATACATATGATTTATAATGTAAACAATATACACTGACAGGATGTGCATGAATAAAAGATGAATAAATAAACGTGCAAGAATAAATAAGCCTCCTACCTTGGCCTTGCTCTGAGCAGTGAGGGGAATGGTAGGACCATCACACAGCAGGGCAGGGCGGTGGGTGCCTGCTGCCTCAGCATTCTTCCTCATCAGAAGGCTAGTCAGCCTCCCTGCCTGCCCCATCCCCGGGGACCTCCTTTTTTTCAAGCAGATCCTACATTAGGAGCTGACCCCTTCAAACTGGGGCAGTTTGGTGCACAGAAAAAGCTACTAACTAGCATCGCAACCTCAAGCAAGTCAGCACCCCTCCCTGCAGGACTTGGTTTCTCCATCTATACATGAAAGGATTAGATTAGATGTCCTCCGAGTCCTTCAGGAATGAGCTTTCATAGCCCCTCTGTGTCAGGAGGGCTGGTGTGATGCACCCTATTTTTAGGCCTTAGTTTTCTCATCCATAAAGTGGGGGTTCTGATGGGAGGCCTCAGAGGGTTCTTCCCTCTCTGGTGCTCTGCTAAGTGGCTCTGACTCGCTTGGCTTCTTCCCAGAGTTCACACGCAGGGTCATTCCCTGCTGCACCCCTCCTGGCTTTAGCGCAGCCAGCTCTGGAATGGGCCTGGTTATCTGGGCTGGCAGTCCTTAGGCAGGTTGAAGCAGCACAACCGCGTAGCCTCCGGTCCAGACCAACAGCAGTCAGGCCCGTGACTATCTCTCTCCAGCCTGGTCTGGTTCAGCAATGACAGAGGGGACGGACATCATCTCCTGTCTGAGGCGCCACGTGCCCCAAGGCCCCTGCTCTGTGTCTATACCTCTGTGCTTGGGACCAAATCCATCCTCAGGAAGCAAGCACCTAAGGTGGGGAGTTGGAGAGAGAAACCCAAGACAGAGAGGGATTTTGTACCACAAAGGGGTGTGAGAGGGGGCTTGGGAGGCCAGAGGAAGCAGGCAGAGAGTCAGGGAGGGAGGCTGGGGATCTCCCAGCTGGAACTAGCAGGAGACAGGGCCTTCCCTAAAGCAGGATTTCTGGCTTGGGCCAAAATGCAGGGCAGCCTCTGGGTCCCTCCTCCGGTTTTCCAGCAGATGGCAGTGTGCGTATGGCAACCAAAGCGTCAGTTCCTGTGATCATCAGTGGATGATGTTGCAGGCTAGGGAGCAGGAAGAGAACTACTGTGCATCTTGTCAAAGAGCTAGATGACCAGATAAGGGGATAAAGGGTTCTCTAGCCTGATGAAGAGTCACCAACTGCCCTACTGAGCTCCAAAGGAGAGGCTAATCCGGGAGTGCTGGACCCAATGGTGGTGGGTCCCTTCTGTCTCCCAGGGGTTAGATTCACCCTGCCCTGCCCAGTGCTTAGGCTCCTGTGGGCCTGGGTGGGGTCAGAATTGGTCACAGACCCTCAGGGCACCCCACATGGGAAGGCCCATCCCTGTGTAACCAGCTCTGTGGCTGTAGCTTGTCCCCAGCTCTCAGGTTAAAGCTGCTTCTGGGTAGCTTCCCTCCGTCCATCTGTTCCATCCCGTCTCCTGGGCCCTGCAGCATGGCTGGGTCATATGGGCCTTAGCCTGTTCTCAGCGGTCCCTACAGCTCAGTGTCAACTAACCTGGCCCCTTCCCCGGATACAATTCTATATGTCCCCCACAGTGCCCTGAAGAACAGGGCCCAGGGAAGCAGACAGCTGGCTCTTGTCTCACCCCCCAGATCCCTGGGTTGACTCCTCAGGCCAAACTGTAGAGAATAAGATTAACAGATGAGCAGTGACGGGGTTCGCCTGACTTCAGATCTATGAGGCCTCATCTGTTTTAGTCAGGGTTTTTTGGTGTACGAGGAACCCCAAGTCAGGGAGGCAAATAAGCAGGGAATCTGAGTCTTCAAGCAACCCAAGGACAGGACCCTAAAGGTGCAGGGTGTCAAGAGCCTGTGCTGGAAGCTGGTCCCAGATCCCTGATAGCTGGAGGACCTCAGTGGCAGCTCTTCACATTCCTCACTGTAGTGCTGTATCACTAACCCAACTGAATCATTCCTTTTGTGCCCACTTCCCCTTTTCCATACACCATCTGTGTGTCTTCTGGATTTCCAGCTCCTTTTTACTCATAATTTCTCAATCTTAGCTTCCCATAACCTTCCATGGTGCTTCAGGACTCATGACCCCATCCATACTCAACTGCAAGTTCTTTCTGGGTATATCTCTTTTTACCTTCTACTCCTGCTATTATACTAACTGGTTTTCTCTACATTTTATGATGTGGATTCCAAAAGCAAGAATCTGATTTGCCATCCCCTGATCAGATACCAAATTCTTGTCCAACGGGCTCTGTTGGGGGATTGCATAGCACAACACTTGCTGCCTATAGAGGGCAATTTCAGACACTGCTATGTCATGTAAGGAGGCTGCTTACAGTTGGACAAGTGGTACCCTTCATGAGGGGGCCTGGCTGAGAGGCAAGTGGGAGCTGTGAAGCTTTGTGTGGGACTGCATCAGCTCAGAGGAAAGGAGAAAGGGTGCCTTTGGCAGAAGAGAAGTGGCACTGTGATGTGTCAGACACTATGATTAGCACATAATCTTTTTATTATGTAGGACAATATATTTCTTATCTCTTCTTTATTCTACCCTGTATCAGCTAGTGTTTGCTGCATAACAAACCAACCCTCCTTGCTCTGGACTGAATGTTTTGAGTCCCCTCCAAATTCATATGCTGAAGCCCAATATAATGGCATTTGGAGGTGGGACCTTTGGGAGATAATTAGGCCATGATAGTGGAGCCCACTTGAATGTGATTAGTGCTCTAATGAGAAGCGTCACGAGAGAGACAATCTCTCTCTCTCTCTCTCCTGCATGTGAGGTTACAACAAAACGGCGGCCATCTACAAACCAGAAAGAGAATTCTCATCAGGATCCAAATCAGCCAGCACCTTGATCATGGACTTTCCACCTTCCAGAACTGTGGGAAATAAGTGTTTGTTGTTTAAACCACCTGGTCTATGGTATTTTGTTAAAGCAGGTCAAGCCAACTAAGGTACCCCTCCAAATTAGTGATTTTAAAAAACAACCACTTATTGGGGTGGCCGGTTAGCTCAGGTAGTTAGAGCGCAGACTCATAACACCAAGGTTGCCAGTTGGATTCCCACGTGGACCAGTGGGCTGCGCCCTCCACAGCTAGATTGAAAACTACGACTTGACTTGGAGCTGATGGGTCCTGGGAAAACACACTGTTCCCCAATAAAGCTTAAAAAAAATAACCATAGGGCCGGCCGAGTGGCGCAATGGTTAAGAACTGGTTTGGGACGCCAGAGGGCCCCGGTTCGGATCCCACATATGAGGGCCAGTGACACTGCCCTCTACAGCTAAGATGCTGAACAACAGCTCAACCTGGAGCTGGGCTGCCATGAGTCACCGGCGACGGCGTAGGCTGCAGCCCCTGTGGCAGTGGGTTGCCATGGGCTACCGTGTGTAGCCAGCAGCCAGCGTGAGCGGCCATCCAGAAGCCGGCGACTGATCTGCCTCACCCGGGAAGAGCGCAATGATGGTGCCAACTTGGGCCAGTGAAGCAACGTCTTCCACAACTAGACTGAAGAACAAAAAGACAGCAACTTGTCTGTTTCCCCTTCCCCCAATTCCCCAGCGCTGTTCCCATCCCCCCAATTCCCCAATAAAAATCTTTAAAAATAAATAAATAAATAAAATAACCACTTATTATTTCTCATGAGTCCATTGGCTAGCTGGATGGCTCTGCTGATTTGACCCTGGTTTCATTGATCTAGCAGGCTAAGCTTCTTCATGTGTCTGACCTTGGTTGAAGGCTCAGCTAGGGGCTGGATGACCCAGGATGGCATCACTCACATGACTGACAGTTCTGCTGCTTTTGGGAGTTGACTGGCTGTCAATTGGGGGAACAAGGGCAATGGAGCTACATGTCTCTCATCAACTAGCAAGGTAGTCTGGACTTGTTCACATGGCAGCTCAAGGTCCAAAGAAAGCAAGCAGAAGCATGCAAAGCCTCTTTTGGTGCAGGCTCAGAATTTGTGCAATGTCTCTTCTGCCATACTCTTTTGACCAACAAATCATAAAACCATCCCAGATTCAAGGGGTAAGAAAAAGACTCTTGTTTCAAGATGCTACCAGTCACATTTCAAAAGGGTAAATAGAGGAAGAATAATTTGCAGCCATTTCTGCAATCTATCACATACCACTGACTCTGACCATGAGGTTCTACTGCAAGCAGGGAAATGGTGACTAGAGAGGTGACCTTAACATAGCTCAAAGGAGCTCTTGTGAGCAGAAACACACAACACTGCCCCTAAACCTTGTATACAGATCTCATGTTCTTTGATATAGGCTTAATTGGGTGTTGGGATGGAAAGGAAAACATGGGTATTCTTTTCACTAAGCACCCTGTCTTTGATCTCACAATTCATATAACACGAATTTCTCATGGTTGTCAATGGCTCCCTGAAACTTATACCCCTTAGAACACACTCTTAGCCATCATGGGGGGGGGTGTGAGGCTCCAATATCTATGGGTGGGTTCATTCAATACCCTGCCTGACCTCTCAGTGTCTCAGCCTTTCTTCATCTGCACATGGCTCTGTTCCTCATCTTCACACTACTTTAGCAACCCTTGCCTAGAGACACACCTTGACCCTGTCCTTACCCAAACTGCTTTATGGTTGAAGCTGTATTCTCTAGAATTTCCCTGTGACCACAACCTCATGCTTTTGGGTGTTCACACTTCCTTGCCCCTTCTTCTACTGTTTTGGTCCTTATTATGCCTGGCAGCTCTTCAGGTCCTTATTTTCCTAGAAATCTTCTACTCTTCTCCTGGCTTTAGCTCCTCTTGATTCTTCCATTGATCCATCACTTTTACCACTGTCTTGTCAACACACTCAGTTTAATTGACTTTGTTTTCCTACTGCTGTTGTTAGTAAACTCCTAATCCTGGGTTAATCCAAGCATTCATCTTTCCTTTTCTGCATCCAGGGAGTTGAGTGCTAGTGGGGACAATCACCCAAATACAAGGACTAGAATCCTACAAACTATGGGTTCCTTTCTGCCAGGTTCTCAACACTGCCTATCACTCCCTCTATTGGTCACCAGTATCTCTATCTCCTGCTTTCCATGGAAACTATTTCAGAATTTACTCCCTCTCCTCTAATTTCCCTCTACTTCACTTATAATGGAAAACCCTAGGAATAGAACCTTCATATGGAAACTTCTTTGATGGCCTTCTGTATCAATAACAAATTGCAACCTCTCCCAGCCTATTGGGTCTGATTTAACTAGTTCTCAAATTCCAGCTTTTCCTTTCTCTCCTAATGAGCCACTTTGAAGATATGCCCATACTTATCTTCTGTTTAGGTTTAGCCTGTAGGGGACACAGCCATGTGGCTGATGTGAGAGTCTGGGTGCCATGTGGGGGCTCCCATCCAAGACAAGACAGGGACAAGCTAAATAAGACCTCATTTTAGGAAAAAATCAAATTTCATGCACTAGAAACACCCAGAACAAACTCAAAGTCCAAAAGGATAGTGTCAGGAACAGAGTTTGGGTTGTGAAGCAAGAGTTCAGAGTCACATGAGATGGTGTCACAAGGAAAAGCAGATGAGGAAGAAACGAGGAAGAATGAATCTGAATGATTTCTCTGAGTAGCCTTGGAACATCCAGATAATCTTTCTTGTCTTTTGGGTGCCATACACCAAAGGTATACAAGTATAGATTGACTTATATGTGTGGGAGAAGTAGAAGGAGACCAGGTTTTCCCTGGATTCTCCCAAAGGAAAGGAGGATAGGATGTTCCCAAGAAGAGAGGAGATGGATGGGGCCTTCTGCCTTCCTTCCTGGCCTATCCCTCTCATTCACAAGTACACTGAGCTGTCCATGGTACCTTCACTTTCTGGATTGTAATAGTCAGACTGAGGGCAGAAGAAGGGAGGCAGCAGTTTGGGGATAGTGACAAGATGTCTTCCACATCCAGGATGTTCTGTAGGATAGTGTATGGCACACAGTAGGATCTTAGCTAATATTTATTGAATGAACAATAAATGATCCAGTACACTCTCATGCAGGAGGGGGTAGGCATGTCTGGAAGATGATTTGTTCACTTGTTGCTTCCTTTCACCCAGATGAAGCTATTTGCACCCTGGCTTCATGAAGACTCTTGTTTTCTGTGTGGGTCCCAAAGGCCAGGTAAATTCTACCCTGTTCACACCACACCAGATCAATCCTAGCAGAGCACCGCCCTTTTCCAGGAAGTAGTGTGCTTTTGTGAGAGGAGTTATGGACTCAGAATTAAACACTGGTGTCACGGTCCTTTCATCATCACTGACTTGTTGAGTGAGCTTGGAAAGGTCACCTACTCTTGGGGCCTCAGTCTCCCCTGGGAATAATGATCTCTGCCCTTATAGAGTCACTGCAAAATTAAATGATCTAATGAATTGAAAGAGCTTTACAGATCATAAAACATGGTGCTTGGGGGTAGGACTGTGATGGTAACGATACTGAATGTGGTACCCAAGATAAAATAAGGTCTTAGCCAGGCAAAATATGCAAGCTCTTTGAATGCAGAGTAGGGGGGTGATTCTTCTCTGCAGCCCCCCAGGACACAGTAAGGGCAGTAAATAGATGCCAAGTAAGTCTTTGAAGGGAACTGAATTTCTTTTTTCAGAAGACCCTTGGAGGTTTTAGGCCCAAGGAAGTCTTCATCACCTGCTATTCCCCAGGGATTAGCTGTTCTTCCTTTGGCTCCCATCNCTTCTCTGCAGCCCCCCAGGACACAGTAAGGGCAGTACATAGATGCCAAGTAAGTCTTTGAAGGGAACTGAATTTCTTTTTTCAGAAGACCCTTGAGGTTTTAGGCCCAAGGAAGTCTTCATCACCTGCTATTCCCCAGGGATTAGCTGTTCTTCCTTTGGCTCCCATCCACCCATCCCTCTGGGCCTCAAGTAAATAGCCTGGAGTCTGAAGCCTCCATCTTCACCAAGTGCCTCCTCTGAACCCTGTCTCCATGGACTGCTATTATCATTACTGTGTGCAACGTGGCTGGCTACCCAAAGGGAGGACAATGCTTAGCATCAGCATCCGCTAATCAATCACTCTCTTGTGGAAACGCTACTCAATGCAAAACCAAAAGCAGCAATTACACTATGTTCATCTCTTGTTATTGGAAGCTAGTCAGTAGGGTAGCTATAATTATTGTGCAGCTATGTGTCACTTTACAGTTCTCAATTTCTTAGTTATATTTGACCAGAAATGAATAAATACATAAATTATAGTCCAACTCACTGATTCATACCATGCATGAGACTATGGAGCGCCCTCTGGAGCTGCCATTCCAGTGCTCCTGTACCTTTCCCTCCCTCTATCGTCAGTCACTGAGGATACCCAACCTCAGCCCCTGGGCATTGTCATGGGACAACATTAAGAGAAGGGAAGAAGCTGAGGTTTGTTTGGGTGGCTGCGAGAGGGCAGATTTGACCCGAACCCAGAGAACAGACCTAGGACTCAGAGAGCAAGGACTCTAAGTGCTCCAGAAGTAGATGTGGTACAAGGACTGTCTGATATTAGTGGACATTTTGTGTGCTGTCTGCAGCTGATCTGGATGAGGAATCCGGGTCCAGGGAGGCTCTAGTAACGGTGGCTCATGGCATGATGGCTCTGCTCACCCTCTTCTCCCTTCCCCTGTTCTTCCAAAATAACCCCCTGTGCTAGGGCTCTGCCTAGACAGCCAAGTAGCCCCTGGGTCTACCTCCTCCCCCAATCCTGCTCCGGCCATGTCTGGCCTCATATTTGACTCTGAGAATGAACTTGGTGGTGGGGGCGGGGGATGATATTGGGAGAAGAGAACATGGGGAGCCTCAGCCAAGTGTTCAATGGCTCAGCAGTATCTGGCCAGCCATTCCTGTACACCATTCTGATATTGGAGCCTCAGGCACCCGTGTAATCAGTCCTTTATTGTTATGTTTACTTAATAAACATTAATTGAGCACAGAGTATGTACCAGGTTCAGTTTAACCACATTTGTTGATCAAAACGTATGAAATGCTATGGGAACATTTTGGTAATGAGTAAAATGTCAGGGGTAGACGCCTACGGAGTCAGAGCTCTTGGTTTTCCAAAAATAGTACCTGGCCCTACCTACTTGCTCTGTAATTTGGGTAAATTATTTAATTTCTCTGTGCCTTATCTTCCTAATGTGTAATATGGAAAGAGTAATGACAATGGTAAGGGTACAGCAAGAATTAAATGAGATATTAGGTTGAACCATATAAAATTGCCACCAGTTGGCTACTTTTGAATTACAAAAACACTAATTTCCTGTGGTTTAATCTAACAAAGTGCTTAGCACAGGGCTTGGTACAGAACACCTGCTCAGTGTGTGCAGTACCTTTGCTTCTTACTAGCCAGATGGTACAGGCTTCCCAGTGAGTTCTCAACTGTTTGTCTAGTGCTAACATTGGGAGATGGAGCTCTTTCTAGCACCACCAGGAAGGTTTTGACTCAAGGTTTATATACTCAGTGAATTAGTTTTCTTCAAGGCTGGGGACAATCATGTTAGAACAGGCAGAGTGACTGATGACAGAGACTAGCCAGGAGCTACCTAATGGCATCTAGGAGCTGGCATGTCTTTAGGTATTATTTAAAGCAATACACACCAGTTAAACATAAACTTAACTATTAATGCTAATTAATACTCTCACTTATTTTCACAGAGTTATATTTCTAGGAAATCATAATGGAATGGGAATTGTCTCTGTGCTTAATCACAGATAATGTGCCCATTCATCACAAATACATTATTTTAAGTGCCAGGAGAAGCAGAGGCATGTCGACCATGAGCTGGGAAGAGTGCAGTCCCCAGTCCTAGATGGGAAAGACAGGGAGTGGGAGGTGAGATGAGAGACTATTTTCCAGAAAGTTTGCATCCAGGAGGAACACAGACACTGGAAACCAGGCCCCTGGACAGAACTCTCCTTTCTCTGCATCTTTTTCTCTTGAACGACCTGCTCAGACAGCCCTGTCACTGGAAACATCAGAGACTCTACCCTGCCAGGAACCAGGCCACCTAACCTTCTGTCCAGAGCTTCTCCCGTGGCAGAGCTGGTCTCCGCTCCGATGTGAAGAGCTAGCTAGCATCTGTCAGCTTTTCCACGAGCACCTGTCGGCAAGGCAGGCTTCTCAGGCCTTCAGAGATTTTCTCAATGCCCCGAGGGCTCTCCTTGCATTCCCACCAGCCAGGACCCAATTCCTAGTTGTCAAGGAAGTGAGGCAAGGCTTATAGCTCTGCAGTCTCCTGGGGCCTTCTGGCTTGGCAGAGCAAAACCATACCAATCAATGCCTGCTGCAGCTGCAAGCCCCTTCCTCTTTTCCCTCATCTCCCTCCCTCCTCCAGCATGTTTCCAGTCCTGAGAAAGAATATGATGGGGACCTTGAATTTCCTTTGGCTTTTAACAAAGAGGTTGTACTTTCATTTACAGTCAACAAGCTGAGTGGCAAAGAGGAAGCAGAAATACACTGGGGTTTGCCAGAGACTGCCTCAGAGCAGGAAAGTCCCACCCCACATGTTGCACACGAGGCAACAGCGGCTCAGAGAAGGGGAGGGGCTCACCCAAGGTCACACAGCGAATCTCTTTTCTTCGCTCTAATAAGCTTTTCTTTCCACAATTTTGTGTTAAGTGCCAAACTGTAGGCCACCCCCAGAGAAGAAGAAGAACAAGAGAACCAATCTCAAAGTCTGCATCTCAGCCATAGAACCCTCTGTGTTACGAGGCCCTAGGGAAATGCAACCCCCCCCCCAGTTTGAAGTGAGGAGGCCCCCTCTTGAAAAATCAGTTAAAATGCCCTCCTTTATGCACATGCCAACTTTGACTTCAAAAAGACTTTATTCCCAAGGATAAACAACCCCATGTTTGTGTAATATAATTAAGTGAAGGCATCTTTAAATGTCATAGTAGCTTGTGCCCATTTCAAATTGTTATGCATCAACAGAACTTAACGAGATAGCCAAGCCTTCTCCGTGCTGTGAGACTGAGATAAGCCACAGCACTGTGGGCCCTTTAATAGATTGCCAAAATAAAGCATTTTCTATGCAAATTATTCATGCAGTGGGACAGTTAATCGCTTGCCAAGAGCCCGCCCACTGCCTCTCTGCAATTAGTCGTGAAGTTGAAGGCGCTCCAAACTCCACAGGCTCACTCAAGGCCTCCTGCTCCTGGTTGTCAGGTGATCAGAAACTTTCTTTCCTTGGTGGTGGGGCCTGGACTCTCCTGCAATGGAGACAGGTGAGGGGAGCGTGGGGGTGGGCAGTAGGTAGATAGCGAAAGGTGAATGTGGAGGGCTGGCTATTCCTGGAGTGTCCTCCTGACTCGATATGCATAGCATGTACTTGGATGGCCTCAGTTTCCTCATCTAGTTGGGGTGGATACTGGTCTGAGACTCCCAATAGTCTGGTAATTCAGGGACAAAGAGGGTTGGGAGCAAGCTCAGCTCTTTCCCTGCCACCCACTTTTGGCTCACAGGAAACCAGGAACTCAGGACCAGAATAGAGATTTGGATTCAGAAAGACCTGCAGGGTCCCAGCCTGCCACCACTTCTGTCCCTGGCAACAGTCATCGTAGACACAGGAAGTCTCTCTGGCAGCCAAAGGAGTGTCCCAGATCATTTAACCAGTGACTAGAGCTCCCCGTCACTGTCACATACACCAGGGGTGTCAAACTGGCGGCCCACAGGCTGCATGCGGGCCTCGAGGTAATTTTTTGTATACTCGTCTTCAGTATTTAAAGGGTTAACGAGGGAATTGTGTGTACCGTATTGCCTCGATCTCCCCTAAGCACTATTTTCTTCATAACAATTTTTTCTATTTTCATTTTATTTCAGAGCATCGTGGGCCACAAAAAATTACCTCGAGGGCCGCATGCAGCCCGCAGGCCACCAGTTTGACACCCCTGACATACACCAACCCATTCCCTCGAAGTCTCCTTTGCCTCTCTCCCAAGTCTGTCTCTGCGCCTCTCTGTCCATGTTCTATCACTGCCTCTCACTCTTTCTCTTTGTCCCACCAACAGTTGGCATGGGAGCGTCTCCCAGGTGGGGATGGGGGGCAGGTTAGGGGGCAGCATCCAGTTACCTCCTGAAACATAACCAGAGCAGATTTGATCTGGGAAAAGAAGATTGAGGTGTCTTGCTCTTGAACTGGCCTGTGCAGGACAGCACCCTGGACCTGGGATCACATGTTCACTCCCCAAAGGGGATAGAGCCAAGACTTTAGCCCACCTTTGGCCTCCAATCCCAAGATTTGCTGAGATGGGCCAAACCCAAGCTGTCCAAAAGAGCAGACTTGCTTAGTGAGGGACCAAGGAGCCCCATAAGGGTAAAAGTCATGGGTGCACACACATGTGGGAGCAGGAAGGGGCTGTTTTGGGGTTCTGGGCAGCTTTAGAGGCTAATGACTCACTTGGTAGGTTAGGACCTAGGCAAACCCCTAGGTTCTCAAGTCAATGCTTGGCTTACTTAATGCAAGGTGATTTTTCTCATTAGGGTTTGTTAGTACATCAAAATGGCAGTCATTTAACCGAGCAGAGTGAAGGATGATGGATACTTGCCATGATATTCTTCGACAGCCTTTGATGCACCAAGGGCCCCAGGGAGGATGCCGACGAAAGGATCGCTCGATTGGGATCCTGAGCATCGGCTGTGTTCCTTCCCATGCTGAGTGCTGGTGACTCTGACAGTTGAGCCGAGCAGAGCAGTCAGCTGAGCCCCCAGGCCAGGGCAGCTCTAGAAACACCTAACACCTGTCTGCTCCTCAAGACTGAAACGGCCTGAGAGGAACGGCTTGTTGAGCCCTAGCTGCTGAGTCACATTAGAGAAAAAAAAACTGCTCAGATTAGCCAGTTGCTGCTTCTTTGGGCTTCCTTCCTCTCTTATTGGCCACTAAACCCCACCTGTGGCCTCAGTGTGGCCCAGGAGGCATCACTCTGGTCTCACTCAATAATCACATCTGGTCCTTGCCTTGGACTCCAGGGCTAATCACTTCATCCTAAGTTGTTATGGGGCTCGAGGCCCTGCTGCATCACCTGCCCAGGATGCCGTGTTCCTAAGCTTAGAGCTACCCTTCGCTCAGACCAGCTTTGTCCCACCAGCCCCGCCCCTAACTCGTGTGGTTTGGGCCCCATCACCTGCTGTTGCTCAGCCCTCCTTGCACCTGGCCTTCCTTCTCAGAGGAGCACAGCCCTAAATTCCTATCACTAAGCCCAGCGACCTGCTAATTTCTCCCCCACTGTGTGGGAGAGGGGCATTGAGCCCATGCTGGGGTATGCCTAGTGTTTGCCTCTACCTATGGCCTCCTGTTTCCTACTGCATGACTCTCAGACATCTCAGAGCCGGTGGGGTGTGATCAAGGTGGGGATTCTCCCTACTCCCTCATCCTGGGCTGGTTCCAAATCCAGGCCCCCAGAAGCCCTTCTCCCTCAGTGACTCAGGCTTGCTTTTCACATGTAGAGACACCACCAAACTGCCCCTTGAGTGCTTGTGACTCTGGGTGTGTAGGTCTGGACTGGGAGAAGGCAGGGAGAAGGCAGAGCTATGGGACTCTGAGCCCTACAGGGAAGGGCAGGCCTGAGAGACTGCAACGATAGCGGATGGTCCAGAGGGTAAAGAGAGAAGATGGGGCAGGATGGGAATGCAGGACGCTGAGGAAACTTTGCTCACTCAGAAAGAGCCAAGGCCTGACTCTGTGTTGTCAGCTTTGGAAAGAGAATAGATAAGTTCCCCTTCCATCCTCCTCTTCCCTAACTTTTTCTACTTCCTTCTCTTCTCTTCCCCATCCTATGGCCCTTCCTATAAAGGAGATGTGCTGAGATGGCTTCGCTATGGGTCTCACAGCATCTGGGGACTAGCCTGGGGACCCAACCTCCTACATGGACATTGTTTCCGTAATAAATGTATTCGGAACACCTAATGGCTCCAAAATGGGTTTCTGGAGCCTAAATCCTGTATAGCCAGAGCTTGTGTACACTGTTGGACATGTGCAGCCTTGTTCTACACTGGATAAGACCCCTGATGGACCATGACCACGGCAGCCTATTTCCCTGCCTCTTTGCTGGCTGGTCCTAGTGTTCCCAGAGTGCCCACCAGAACTCAGAGCACACGCCTCAATGGGTGAGGGAAAAGTGACTTTATACCTCCATGACCCAGGAATCTGTATATTTAATTCTGCCCCACCCAGATGATTCTAAGACACAGCCAGGAGTGGGAACTCTGATCTTGTCACTTCCTTCTTCAACTTTAGTGTGCATCAGAATCGTCTCAAGAGCTTAATAAAGCATAGACTCTTGGGTCCCACCTCTCGAGACTCAGATTCAGGAGAATCGAGGTGGGGCCCAAGAATTCGAGTTTCTAACAAGGTGATGAATGCTGCAGGTCCATGGACCACATTTATAGTAGCCAGGGTCTGACCAACCTCTCAGCAAAGCTCGACAAGAATGCTGGCCACCCATGTAAATGCCCAAGTTTATGGGGACTTGGGTTCCCACTTGAGGAGGGCAACAAAACTCAAGTCAAACCCAAGCGGGCCATGTCACCACGTGTCATCCCTCCGGCCTTACCCAGATGGCCAGGGCATCCATTAAGAGTGTTAGCTGCTGCCATTGGCTGGTCCCTCATTGACAGATTGTCACTGTCGGCAGAAGCTTGGCCAATGGCAATCAATCAGGGGGCCAGTGCTGCCTTAAATACCAGCAGAGCAAACAGCCTCAGACAAAGCTGCGCCATATATCAATTACCAAGAGGCTGTGTGCTCCTCTGGGTGGAGGGAGCCAGAGCAAGCGGCCAGGGCTGCTGCCCCAGCTGATAAGGGCCCCGCATTGTTCAGGGACAGCTGGCGGCCCGATAAGGGCCTGCTTGCTGGAGATAATGGCAGTGGGCAGGCGCCTTGCGGCAGTTTAGAATTTCTTGGGTCTCCAAGAAAGGTTCTATTAAGCCCACTGACCCCAATTGAATATTAATTAGCTAATTAACGGATTTATTGTTCCACGCCATTTCTGGAGAGGCCATTTTTTTCGAGTGCCATTATTTTTGTAAATGATTTTTCGCATTGTGCATAATTGAATCTTTGCAGCTGCCAGCATCTTCTGCATGATTTGGCAAAAAAAAGGAAGCAGAAGCACTTAGGGTTTTTTTCCCCCTCTCTCTCTCTGAACAAATGTTTTCAGCCCCTCCTGCAAATGCTGAAGCGAGGGGGAAGAAGGGGGGCTGGCCCTGTTTCACAGGTTTATTTTTTAAGCTGAACTGCAAAGTCCGCACTCCTTTTGCTTTCCTTTTGTAGGCAGCTGAGGGCTGAGGCACTCCGGGCGGTCCCGCGCTAGGCCTTTGTCTGGCTGTCTTCAAACTGGCCAGACTTAGCTCTTCTCAGCCCAAACTCCATAAAGCATTGTGCTTTATATTAGGGGGTAGATAGAGGGAATAAGGCCTGAGCTTGTCCCCCCAGAAGCTCCCAATGGAGGGCGGCCAGCTCTGTGGGCCCTGCCTCCAATCCTCCCCTTACCTACCCCAGCCCAGCCTTCCCTAGCTGGAGCCTACCCTGGGTTTGGTTGCTCTGGGGAACAGAACCCCATCTCAGCACCTTTCTGCTGCTCTTTAATAAGTCTTTGCTCCAAATTCCACACCAGAGCTACTTGAGTCCCTGGAGCTGGCAACTGCCCATAATAAGTTGACCCGGATGGTCCCACAGGCAAATGGCTGATTGAATCAAACAAATTCCTCAGCAGAGGGTCTGGAATGGGGGTTGGGGGGGTACCTGTGCTGGGGAGGGGCTGATGTGGGCAGCTCAACAATATTGTCGGGCAGCATTGGGGAGCCCCCTTGGACCTCTCAGCCCCTTCAGCATCATTAATGAAGCCGGGGGCAGGCACAGGCTCCAGGAATATTAGTCAGGGCCCCCCAGTGGGTGGGTCTAAGGAAAGCTCATGCCCAGGACCTGCCCCTGGCCGACAAGAGCTGCAAAGCTTTATTGGGATTTTTTATTAAGCCACCTCTTCCTGCCCTTATCCCCATCCCTATCCTGCTGCTTGTGCTCAGAAAGAGGAATTCCGAGGGCTTTTCTGAGCAGAGAGATGAGACAAGGAGTTCTTGCAACCTCCTCTGCAGACACTGGCCAGGACCAGTCCATCTGCCCTTTTCCTTTTCTCTGCACTGAAGTAAATGCCCAAATGACAGACTGACTGACTGTCATGGGCAAAAGTGGAAGGGACCCCAAAAGTCTGGCTAAGAACTGGAGGTGGCCCTTAGAGTTTGGGACGGGGATCATTCAGCCTGTTTGAATACCTCCGGGATGGGAAGCTCACAAGCACTGAGGCAGTTTAATAATGAGAAGGGTTGTCCTTCTGTAGAGTCTGCTGTTCTTCCCTATAATCTCCCCAGAATCTTGCTCTCCCCATGGCAGCCATTCAGCTAATAACAGTGATAATCATAATAGTATCTGATACTAATTGAGGAGCTACTATATGCCACACACAGTCGTAGGCACCGGTCATGCATCACCTCATTTACTCTAATATCCCTGTGAGATGATGGGATTCTGAGGCACAGACATGTGACATAACCTACGCAAAGTCATAGATGAAAGCAACAGCAACTGACACCAAACCTCACTTTGCCAGACCCGAACCCCTACTTACGACCACTCTGTTCCACAGCCAGGAAAACCATGGCCCCGAGCTGCTCTCTGCAGGGTAAACAAGCCCAGTTGCTACAGATACTCCTCATTACCAAGGTCTCCCTTCGCTCAGCTGTCCTCGACCTTCTCCCTGAAGTTCAAAGCCCACAGGTGGTCTGGCCAGGAGAGAGCAGAGCAAGCCTATCACCTTCCACATGTTAGACACTATACTCAAGTAAGGCAGCCTGGTTGGCCATAAGGTTCTTAGCAAGGGGTCATGCCCCTCTACAACAACCTTCTACCTTCCAAGGTTCAGACTCATTGTTTTGAAAATGGAGCCAAAAAGATTAGACTTGAAGAACAAAGACACCAGAAGTAGGGCGGGCCCCAAATACATACTTCCAGCAGCTTAATGAAGCCATCAAGAACATGGGTGTTTGTATGCCTTCATTCTGCCTTCCTTGGTGTCAGCTTCATTCTAAGGCTTCTTTCCTGTGTGTTCATAAGATGATTCCCGTGGCAAAGTAGGCTACCTGTTTCCTTATTTATATACAAAAAGAAATACAGAAGACCTCTCTTCCAGTCATAGAATATAAGTCCTTAGTCTGATCAGGATGACTTGAATACCTGAGCCAATAATAGGTACCAGGTACACGCCTTTGATTTAGACTGACCACCTGTGGAATGGAGCTTGGGAATCCAGCAAATGCTCACCACAGAGGGTGTCTCGGCCAGATGGTCCCTGGCTCATATGTGAGGAGAAGGTGTTCATGCTTTGGCTCTAGTCCAGTCTCTCAACCAGACGTGTATTGCTTCCTCCTCAATTTACCTAAGAGAAATTCACCACTGCAGCACAGCTGATTCTCACCAGAGGAGTGCATATTCTTCCTAGTATCCCAATTGTTATTTCTCTCCAATAACTATGACCTAGAATTATTGTGCTAAGGAAGTGTTTGACTCATTTCTGATCCAGCTTTCACAGGACCCTCCATTCACAGAAAATGCCCCCACCTGAGTCATTTGGGATATTGGCACCATTCTCTATTTATTTCTCTACGAGCCCCAAATGTCTTCCTTGGTAATGGGGGGCAGAGAAGGTGGCCACAGTCCATCTCAGTGCATAGAAATTGTTTGCCCAATGTGAACACTTTTCCATTGGCCATTTATTCTCTATGCTTGGAGAGGCCTAAGAGAAGGGCATGGGTAAAAGTCTTTGGGAGATGTGAGAGGCTGGGGTTTCTGAAAAGGGAAAAAGCAGACCTTGTAAGCTGTGGCAGGGGGGAGCATTTCACCTCTGCATCTCCAGGAGGGTTGTAGTATATGTGTTTTTGAATGGGTATAAAAATAAAAATGCCAGCAGGGGCTCATGAAGAGCAAGCCATGCAAAACTCATTTGTCCCCTGGGCAATTGAAACCGCGGGTGTCCCCACCCCTGGTGCTGGGTCCCTCTGATTCACCCTGTACATCACTCCAGAGTGAGCTTTCAAAGAGTGCAGATCTGATCATGTTCTTATTCCACTTACAAAGCTCTGACATTTCCCTGTTGCCTCGAGGATAAAGGCCCATCTCCCCAGCCCGGCATGAGAACCCCTGCCAGCAGCTTCGCCACTCTCCTCCAGGGCCTCTGCATTCTGTGCTGCAAGCAAACCAAGCTCTGGGCCACCGTCACCCAAGCCCCACTCTGTCCCACTTCTGGGCCTTGATCCACTGTCTGCCTTGCTCATCCTCCCTTGTATGATCGTTCGAGGGCCCTTTCCTCAGAAACTTTCCTGTCTCCCAGGCTGTTAGTCACCTTTTCTCCCTTCTTTCTGATGCTCTATCGTGACATCAACCACACTGAGTTATGACTTTTTCACAGGCTGGCTCCTGACTCCCATCTTTTCTGTGAGAGGTTTGGAGGGCAGGGACTTTGTTTAGTTTCATTTGTATCTCCCTTGCCTTAGACACTCAACACACATTAGGTGGATAGAAAAGTAGATGAAAGGAGAAATGGAAGGAAGGTGGAAGGAATGAATTAAACCAGTCTCACTTTTTTTTTTCTGCCTAGGTCAGTAGACATCCATCAGGGATGCTTTGTGATGTCTGGACTTTTGATCACCAAATAATGGTAGCCCAATAGGCTGTGACAAGTGACCAGCCACAGGGCTCTGCCCTAGGCCATGTCACGCTCAATTTTTAGCCAAGAGAGTAGCTACTTTTAATCAGTCTTATTATTACTTGGCAGAGGTAGCATTTAAAAATGTCACCCATTATAGGGCCGGCTGAGTGGCTCAGTTGGTTAAGAGCTCACTCAAGAGTGCGAGCTCTGAGCAAGACTGGTTCGATGCCCAGCCCGAGCTGAGCTGCCAACAGGTGTCAGGATGGCTCAGCTAAAAAAAAAAACCAAAAAAACCCCACAAACATCTAAAAACGTCACCCACTGTGCTGAACTCTGCCACTTGCTGAAGACTTCTGGTCTATCAGGCCTTCAAGTCCTCCCAATAAAGGGCATCAACCTGACCCCAATCCTTGTGCCACAAGACAGAGACCATCTAGTATCTCCTTTACTTGTAGTCTCCTTTCCTACATCTGTCAGGTCCGTCCCCTCCAGTACACCCGGCCACCTGCTTTTCCAGGAGCTCCCCAAGCACAGTCCCACCTCTAGGCCTTTGCACTTCTTTTGTCTCAGCCTGAAGTGTCTTTCTCCATGTCTCCACCCAGATAAATCCTGGACCCAGCTCAGATAAGCTCATTCTGCTTCCTGAGCTCCAACCGGACCCACCAAAAGCCTTCTTCCTTGGTACTCTTGCTCCACTGCAGGATGTCGCTCTGCTTACAAAGGTAGAGCTCTGATTAGTGATGCCCAGTGAGGTTCACTGTGTGCCTGCCAGAAAGGAGCTATGGAAAGTGTCCATGGGATTCACAACTTGGAAAACACAGGATTTGTGCACTTCGTCTTGCTCAGGAACCCATGACAGCTCCCTTATTGCCTCATACATAGAAGCTTAAACTCTTCTGCGCAGCTTCTGATTTCCTGTCGCCCACCTCAACACCAAGCCCATTCCACATCCCAATGTCCTTTCTTCTGTTTCAACCAGTCAAGATTCTCGACTTCCCCCTGTACCTGTAAGGCCTTCCTTCATATCTCTAGTTTCTGTCTGCAAGAAGCAACTCAGTATCTGCTCCTCTCAGATATTTTGTGCCATATGGGCCACCTCCTCTTCAGAGTCCTCACAACATGACACCCATCCACTCATTCTTACCACGAATTGCTTACATGGATGATGTATACCTGAAATGCTACAGAGCAGGTACCCTGTCCCAAAACGTGGAATAGCTGACTCCTATCCTCTCCTCTGTATTTCCTAGCTACATTACAATGTGTTTTATTTTCTCACCTGTAAAGTGGGGATATTAACCTGTACGTTCCCAGTGAGGTTGTGAGACACAATATAGCAATGATGGTGACAGGCTTTAATAAGCAAAAACATTTTTATTAAGGGAGTTGTCATTGGCCCTGTTGGGTGGTAAGTTCCCACAGGGTACATACCTGTGACCTCAGGAATGTAGACTGCCCAGAGGGAACAAGGGGTCCTTAATATACTTCCTCCCTCTAAAGTCTCTTCAGGCCCAAGGGCATTATTTTGCTAGACAAAGGGGCTATGATGAGCAGTGAGGGTAGGTACAAATGTGAGCATCTCCCTAGAAAATAAAGGCAACCAGAAGTGTAATGGGGATCACCATCCACATGGGGTCCAAAGCCTGAAACCTACACATACTGTGGGACTCTGGAATCTGTGTCTCTTCCTCTGTATGGCATTTTTATCTTTGCTTATTTCCCTGTAAAAAATCAGATGACAGAGCTTGAAGGTATACAGAACTTGGGAAGTGCAGGAAGGGGAGTTAGGAATATGACTATGCAAAGCACTGCTGGTGGTGAGGGTCACCAGGGACAAAGCCAGTGGTGGAAGGTGGAGTCTGACCTGTGGTGGCTGGATGAGGGTCCAGGGCTTGCACTGTGGGGGCTTTGGGTTCCCCAACAGAACAGAGCATGCCACTTTTTTCCCCTTATATTCTCACTTTAATGGGGCTTGGTTATGGGCTAAACATTGGTAGGCATCTACCACCAGTGGGGCCAAGAAGAGAGCATGCAGTGACAGCCCACCACCATCACATGTCCCTTGGGAGGGGACTCAAGGGCTCCAAGAATGTGGGAGCTGGAGGGACCTCATGGGCTATTTAGTAAAGTCCCACAGTGAATACAGGAAAGCAGAGCCAGATGGAGTCAGGAGCCCAAGTTAGAGGCCCTAAATTAAAGAAAAATATTTTACAGCATCCCCTCTGTGATTTAAAATATTTTCAGTGAAAAATACAATTATATATTTGAAACAAAACAAACTTACATCCATGCTGAAATTAAGATTGCCCCTTTTTAGACAGTCTGATTTTTCAGTTTGGTTTTTCCACCTTGCAGGTCCCAGACAGGGGCAGACGGGAAAGGTCACAGTGAAGAGCAGCGTTTACATTATTTCCTGGAGTCAGAGGGCCTGCGCAGGGGCCTCCCTTCATAGGATCAAGCTGCTTCTGGAGGTAGTGAGTTCCTGTTTTCCAGGCAAAGGCCACCTCATAACACCTGGAAGTGCTTTCCACCACCCCTTCTACTCTGTGCACCTGCTCATGAGCCAGACGGCTGGGGCTAGAAAACTCCAGCACCATGGAGAGCTCCAAAGACTTCTGCCGCTGTGATCTGGTTCCCCTTCCTATAGGGTGTGTTCAAGCCTTGGACTTAGGCAGGGGAGTTTTGCAGCACTGAGGCCCCAAAGGGGCTGGTAGCCGCTATTCAGGACTGGTTTTCCCTTTCTCCCTCCTCCTCAACACCTATTCTTCGTTTAACCCTGCCAGCCTTCCTGAACTCACCGGGACATCTGACTGGAGGGAGAAGAGCCTCTGATGCTTCCACCACCTCCCTTCCCAACAGCCTGGAAAGGCATCTAAGAGGAGCCACTTCCTGAAGTAGGGCAGGTGGGAGGACAAGGAGCAGGGTCCCTCCGAAATGGGAAGTGGTAGTAATTAGCCTTAACGGAGAGGGACGGGTAGCCTATTCCATTGCAGGGAAATGGGATTTTTACATAATTTTAAGGGCTGTGTCAGCTCTCAAATGGCCTGTAGTGGGCCCTCAGGCTGGTAATTAGCTCTCTTGTCTCTAATGAAAGCAGAGGGGCAGGAGGAGGGGGTCACTTAATGAACACAGGGATTAGCTCCCAAATAGGCCCTAAATAAGTAGGCAGGTGCAGGGGAGGGTGAGGACAGGGCCTGGCCACCGGGGCCCCAGGCTGAGGGGCAGCCAGCCCATGAACTTGATGAAGGGGGTCCAGGGTTTTCTGAGTCCCATAGAACCAGTGCCCACCCCACCCCTACTTTGTGCAAAGTCCCCTTCACTCCTTCACTGCGAGAGACCCGGGGTGAATGGTGGCCTCCCCAGTCTAGGAGAGAGGGCCTCTACTGTTGGCCAGATCCTGAAATCTGTAGCCCTGCATGACAGCCCAGGATGAAACATGGAGGGGTGTCACAGAAGCCAGACAGAACCCTTCCTCCAGGGGGCGCCTACAGGGCATGTTGATAGCAGCAGACAGGAGTCCCCACACTTCAGCCCAGTGATGCACAGCCAAGAGCAACCCACTTGCCTTGGCCCCCCTCCGAACCCAAGAATCCAGGAAGGTCTGTTAGGAACCCTGAGGCTGAGCCTCAACCCAGAGCTCCTCCCTGCTTACAATAGACCAGCCGGGCTGAAGGCAGTGAGGTCTGGAGAAGACGGAAAGGAGGGCTGGTCATGTCAGCCCCATCGCCCATGGTCCTCTGGGCATTGCCAATTTCTGCTTTTACAGCAAATCCTCTTTTTCCCTGGAAAACTGGTCATGCAGAGTCTGCAGAGAAACCTACTTTCTTGATGCATCCTCTGTGAAGAGCAGTAATTCCAGTGTTCAGAGCAATCAGGCTAGAATCCCCAGAAGCTGTGGACCCAGCCAATGTGTATCAAGTTAGTGGCGTTATGGGGCAGCAAGACTGGTGATGGCAGCCAAGAACCCAAGCCTGAGTTTATGGTATAATAAGAAATAATATTTATTAACCTGGAAAACAAAGAAGAGAAGCACTGAGCAGGCATCAGGGCTGAGCAACGCTTCCTCTCCTCCATGCGCTGTGTGCTTGAGCAGGGTCCTTGGCTGGAATGAAGTCTTAGGACACAGGAGACAGAGCCCTGGGCCAGGCTGAGGGCCAGGAGGCCAGGCTCCCAACCCAGGCTGGCCCCAGTGTACCATCGCCCTCACGTCTCTCTGGGTCTCAGTTTCCCCAAAGGGAGCATATTGGATAAGATAATTTCTAAAGGTGGGCAAGAAAACGTCATTCCTTTCCACTGTCCAAAATAGGCCTCCCTCCAGCCACTTGCCAGCACTCAACACTATCTGTAGCTTGGTATTGATCTATTTGTTTGTTTATCATCTGTCTCCTGCTCTAGGCTGTAAACTCCACGTGGAGAAGGACCTTGTCTGCCTTCTCCACTGGCTCTTCCATTCCTCAGCACCCAGCATCAACCTGGCATGTAGCAGGCAGTTAATTCATGTTGGGCAACTGACTGATGGACTGGCTTCCTGACTGAATGAATGATGATGTGTTGGGGCCTGTTTCATTGAGAAACCTCCGGCCCAGGGTTTGGATGAGCGGCCTGGGGTTGGACCACTGCTCCACGGGCACTGCCTCTGACCACATCATCTGTAATAGCTT
>NW_017732184.1:448036-505507 GCF_001890085.2 Hipposideros armiger | reverse complement strand
TATGAAAATCCTCCCTTGTGAAGATGAAGACACTCTTCGTCTGTAAGATGAGAACTAAGTAAGCTGCCCAAGGCTGTGCAGCTGCCAAATGGAAGAGCTATGGTCCGAGCCCATGTAATCTGGCTCCTGGGCCACAAGCCACTACCATGCCACACTGCTGCCCTTTGCCACCACGGCTGCCCTCAACCCTCACCTTCCCTGCAGTTAGAAGAATCTTCCCAGACCCTTTTTTTCCCATTCGTTCATTCTCTCCCTCCGTCCCTCCCTCTCCCTTCTCTCCTCTCCTACCCTCTGTCTCATCTCTTTCCATCTGTCTCTTTCTCTCCCTATCCCTACCCCTTCCCTTCCATTTCCTCTCCCTCTCCTTTCCTCCCTCCCTTCCCCCTCTCTCTCATCTCTCACTCTCTTTCTCAGGTAAGTGTGCTCTCTCTGGTCCCTGATCTGTGCTAGCAGATGGGGAAGGAGGCAGAAGGGGAGCCTGGGTTATTCAGAGGAGCCCTCAGACCCGCTGTGGGGAGAGCCCCTATATTCCTAAGGTGCAGCAAGGAGACTTGTTAGAACAGGAGGTTGTGGCCCAGGAACCGCCTCAGTCCCTTAGCTCCTTCAGACTCTGGTTGCCAGGACTGTAGGAAACCCCAGCCTCTGCAAGGCTCCCCACTCTGTTCACAGAGCAGACCCATGACGGGAGGGTCTGTAAATCCGGCCCCAGGAGGAGCCCCTGCACCAGCTCCTTTCTGGAATCTCATTGTGCCTCCAGAGAAGGCAGGGGATCAAGAGAGTAGAGGCCCCAACCCAGGTGCCCAGGCAGCCAAAGGGCTTCTGAGCCTCTGAGGGCTCATATGTTCCCTGCAAAGGCCACAAGCTCTGAAAACCCAGTGCCAGCGGGATAGTCTGGGGACCAGGCTGTTTGTTCTGGGCTCAGAGCACATGAGCTCAAGAGAATCGAGGCCTATGCAGACTTGACCAAGTATTTGTCTTTTTCTGGACCAACTCATCTTCATATCATTTTCAGGCAATTATAGTTTTAGAGGTAATATATAGCTAAATGTCAACTTATAGACTGACAGCATTCTCTGACTGGAATTTTCACCACAGATGAGGCACAGTCATAGCTACAATGCATCTTTCCTCAACCTACCCTCACTTGGTGGGCAGTATTCCCAGATGAGTGGTGCTGGGAATTATTCAGCATCAGATTTAGTTAGTCAGGCCATTAACGATCTGTGGCACCTTTAAGAGAGAGAGCAATTATCTCCATGTAGAGATGCGTTTCCCAGGCTGGAATGTCACGTGGATTCTGCCCATGGCCCCTGCGTGTCTCAAGATGTGGGGCACAGTTTCTGGGACCAGGTCCAGGAAAAAAGAGGACCCATGTGAGATTTCATGATGGGCCCTGCAGCCATGTCAACTTTACAATCAAACTGCCAAACACAGACTATGTGGTCCAGCTTCAGACCAAGTAGAGGGGGTATAAGCAGCTGCCGTATTCCATGGTTCTCAGGCCCCTTGTTAGGGTATCTCTAATACCAGCCACCAAGGAAGGCAGGAGGGGAGACGGGATCCCCTGGGCTGGTTGAGGGGAAAGGGGACTTGTGCATAGCTCCAGTACAAGGCCCGTCCACATCCCCACCACCCAGTCATCCCAGGATGAGTATCGAGCAGTTGCAGCCTCTAATGGTTCACGTTCAGTGTGCCCTGGCTCCCGTGTACCCCAACCCTCTGTGGTGCTGTACCCCTAAGGAGGACCAGGTGAGAATCATTCATGCCCTCTACTTAACCAAGTTTCTCCTACGGGGGTGTGTGTGTGTGTGGCTGGTGGGGGGGATGGTCAGTCTTTTCCTGGGGGCCCCCCTGGGGGCAACCCTGGGGGTTGCAAATCCTCTCCAGGTGCACAGGCCCTGGCCTCCAGTGGCTACAGAGAGAACTTGGTTTCCTCTCTGCTCCCTCCCCTCCCCACAACTGGTGCCACACCTGCCAAGGCAAGGTCTGCGTGGGCCCTTCTTGAGGACAGCTTTGGACTTCTACGACACTTCCTGGGTGAGGGGTCTCCTACTCAGAACCTCATGGTGTCCAGGATGGCAACCCCAACTCATGTAAGCACAGCACTTCACAGTGTAGATCTCGGCCTCACGGCTGCCCCGGCTGACCAGTCCCGTTTCCTGGATGAGAATGGGGAGATCGTAATAAGTGGAGCCACGATGCAGGACCTGGCATGCTCCACGCCATGCTGAGCTGAGGAAGACCCCCGGCAAGGTCTGGGGTGGGCCGAGTGGGGCTGGGGTCCTCTTCAAAGGTCAGCTCTGCTCTTGGGGGCTTTCAAAGTCTGGCTGCCTGACTTTGAGTCTATCTCATTGTGAGTGAATTAATTGTTGTGCAACCTAGAGTGGTGAGACAAGTTAATTACATAATTACTGCAAAATGACATGTTATTTCATGGCTGCAATATGGTAACTCTGTTGGAAACAATTGTAATTGCCCAGAAACTGCATTCGAGTGGCTCCGTTATCTCTCGATAACCATGTAATTAACTTGTGTTGCAACTTTATCTGCAGCAAACTCTGAAGTTAGGCGTTGGGGACCTTGGGGGAGACACAACCATCTGAGACCTAAGGGCTCAGGGAGGGTCTGGCATTGGGGAGCTCTGCTATAATCCAGGAAAATAATTTGCTTTTCCATGTTGAGCAAGGAAAATTCCTCGTTATGGACTGTAGCCCTCAAACTCATGCACTCAAATTCATTCCTAATCTCACACAGTCACATACAGACAACTCCCCAATTTGATGTCACCTGAAAGTACCCACAGCGGCTGGGCAGACTGGCTCTCTGCCTCGCTTCTCACACACAGGTGCAGTTCCTTCACAGGAGGAAGCCCTAAAGTTGAGAACTCCTACCCCAAGATCCTTGGCTCTCGCAATCCCTCCCCACAGACTGGGCCACTGGCCACAAAACCACAGTGTGGAGACGTGGCTCCTCCAAATGCCCACAAAAGTGCAGCCATCCCCCCACTTCAGTAAGTGGAGGAGCAGGTCTGGGGACAGGGCGATGTGAGGTGTGAGCCCTGTCCTGTCCCGGCAGCCAATTCCCTGCCCACTCCTGGGCAGAAGTTGGCTCTGGTCTGTGGCCAGGAGAAAAACAGTCCCGGGTGAAGGAGAAGCAAGTGGCCTGATTTTGGGAGGAGCCTGTCCACACAGCCTTCCCTGTCCAGGCTTTGGACTCAAGGAGCCATTTTAAAATACTGTTCAGTGATACCGCTTCAGTTCCAGTCTCTGTGCTTGGCACTGTGGCTGTAGCCAACACAAGACAGAATGCCTGCCACCCTGGCTCAGCCACTCGACACAAAACGCTCTGGGTATCTGCTGTCTGACTATCTTCTGGCCTGAGTTGAGTGCCTGCCAGCTTGCCTGTCTCTGCCTATCTCTGTCGACACATCCGTCTATTTGTTTGTCTGTCTCCCCTGACAGCCAGCACATGCATCTGACTGTGTGTGCAACTGGCTTATCTGTCTGACTCTCCTGAGCCGTCATAAGTGGTCCTGTGGCTGTTGGAAGGAGCTGGCCTGTCCCAGGTCTCCTGACAGTGTTTGTCCTCACGGTGATTGCTCTGTTTGTTTTCCTGGCTTTCTCCCTCCTCCTCAAGGGCATGGACTGTGTCTGATTCATGACTCATCCTCGGGTCTGGTGTTTGCAGCACAGGGCTGAGACACTGTGGATGAAGGGTTGCCAACTGAATGAACGACAGCATCCAGCCTGTGTAGGCTGTTACAGAGGGATAGGACTGTTCTCACTCACCCAGAAGAGGAGAAAGCCAGGCCCCAGGTTGGGCCCAAACTGCTGGGAGGCTACAGCCACTGCTGTCCAACACCCGGAAAGTGAAGACAGGTTTCAGGATGGTACTCCCATGGTAGAGGGCTCGCAATTTGGGGTCCTTCTGTAGAGGTCAGAACTGGGTCACTGGGCAGTTGGGGGGAGGGTCTCGGTGGGGAGCTATAACACAGGAACTTAGGGAAGGGAGGATTTCATCTTGCCTGTCTTCATCTTGGGGGCCTGCGCAGGGTCAGGGTATATGCTCTGCCAGGGGAAGGGAAGAACACCCCAGTTCCCACCTCTGGCTGTGGGGTGCTTCTCTCTAAAGCCCATTTGGAGAGCCCCATGCCCTGCCCCGTGATCCCCATCCCAAGAGCCAAGGGGAGGGCCCTGCCCCTGCCCACTCCCAAGCAGAGGGGAGAGGCCCCAGGTCTATGTCAGTGATCAATGCAGAGTAACCTCCCCGGAAACATTCATAAGTTTAATCCACGCCAGTAATAAAATCGCATTACATTTCTCATAAAATAAATGTTCCCATTTATATACAGAAGACAGACTGTACAGGCCCAGCCTGGCCCCAGGAGGGGTCACACACAGACGGGCAACGGCGGACGAGGGCCATCCCTCCCATCGAGGATGGAGGCGTTCTAATCGGCAGGAGAGCGGCTGGCCGGCCAGGTGGGCGGGCAGGCGGGCAGGCGGGCAGACGGGCCTGGAGGCCAGGCGCCGGGCGTTACTGAACCTGGGAGTCAAAGGTGCCATTGAGCTGCCCTTCCTCATAGTCCATCTGACACAAGATCATGTTGTTCTTCAGGAAGAATTTGTCTCCCACACAAAATCTGGAAAATCCAAGCAGGAGAGAGAGGCTATGGAGGGGTCCCAGTGGGTGGTGGGGGCTCCAGACAGGACCCAGCCCCGCTGGGAGGTGGACACGTGGGAAGTGAGGTCCTGAGGAGCTTGCTCCTTGATCTTTCCAGAGGGGCTCCCCAAAAGTCCCTGGGTCAGCCCAGATCTCAGCCAGGCCCTGCAGCCCAGGGTATAGGGCAGACAGACAATCCTGGGCTGCGGGACTTCCACAGTCAGGTCCCTCGTGGAGGGGTGGGGTTGATGGGAAGGGGCTGATAACCTACCCCAGTTCCAGAGAGGGAAAAGAGAGAGAGAAGGAAAAACAAACGAGAAAAGACCCAGAGGAGAGAGAGGTAAAGAGAGGTAGAGATGGGAAGGAGGAAAGGATAAAATGGTTGCTTTTTCCATCCCTTTGTTCCTCTCCCCGACTTAAGAGGATGGCTCAAAGAAGGTTTCTTTCTCTCAGCAGAACCTGCGGGGTTTCTGGAACATCCTTCCAGGAGATGACCTTGTCCCATCATCTTCCCCCTACCCAAAGAAGGCTCTGCTTTGACCCCCCCCAGTCCTCCTCAATATTGGAAGCCCTTCCCTAAAAGATGTCACCAGGATGGCAGAGGCCCCTAGTGGAACCCCAGGGTCACAAGCCTGGTCCCAGCAGATCCCATTCAAACCACCAGGTGGCGCTGCAACTTCACCGAGCCCTCCTAGCACTGGGTCTTGCCAAAGCCTCAGCCGGGCTCTGCAGGTTCCTCTAGACCTCGCCCTCCGGGAATACTTGTATAAGCTCCTTCCTGAACTGGGGCTCCTGAGAAAAGGTGCTAGGCCCCCAGCCAGGAGGACTCTGGCTCCACAGGTCCCTGGGGCCTCCCACAGTGCTGGAGCACTGAGCAGGGCCCCAAAGACCAGAAAGGAGGCTGGGTTGAAACAGAATCACAAGACGGGTCAGCAGTGAGGGGCTATTCCCTGAAAGGATTTTGCCCTCCACGGCTGTGAACCCCTTCTCCCTAGAACATACATACATGCACATGGCACACACACAGGGCACAGGGCATGTGTACAGAACCCTTGTACAAGCACATTTAAAACGTGTGCACATGCATGCTCATCATGCACATGAAGCACACACATGCCACCATTTGTACATGAAAATTTTGAAACACGAGTGCACATTCATATTAATTCCATCATGTACACATACCCATGTGGACATGGACCTTTAAAAATACAAACATGCACATGACACTCACACTGTGCATACACAGTAAGTTCATGCAGGCTCCTGCCCATTACATTCACACAGAACCATATCCCACAAACATGCACTCACAGCACTGGAGCATGCACATTTAGCCACAGGGCTTAGGCATACATCAAATGCACATATGTACATGCGTGCTCAGGACAGCATGCACAAGCAGCCGTGTGCACACACAGAACCCACTTTGCATGCAGGCCTCCACAGTGATTCTGGTCTGTCCCAGCAGGAGTCACTGGGGTCTGGTGAGTATGTTGGGAATGCTACCTGTCCAGCACTCACTCACCTCTGGTTGCAGAGCTGGCAGGCGAAGCAGTCAAGGTGATACACATTATCCCGGGCCCGCATCACCATCTCGAAGGCTGGGATCAGCTTGCTGCAGGCGGCACAGTTTCCTGTAGTGCCAAAAAGCCTGCAGAAGGAAGCGTGCAGAGGGCTCAGGAACCTGCTAGGGAGTTTGAGGAGGGGGATGGTGGCAGGGGAGCTGCCTCCACCCATGGCCTCACCTGTCTCCCATTCCTGTGGGCCTAGAATATGGGCCTGGGCAAGGGGATAGTGGCACAGATAGCAGCATCTAAATTCTACTAAGAAATCAGGCTTTAGAGAAATTGTGATATCCACCCAGGCAGGGGATGTAGAAGTCCAGGGGTCAGCTGACACGGCCTAGCCCAGGCTGGGCTGACAGAGCCCCCTGCCATGTTCCTACTGGAGTCCCTCAAGCACCTGGGATCACCAGGAGAATACTAGGCTGGGTCTCCAGAGCAGGACTCCAGATTCACACAGGCCAGATTTTAGAGGCAGTCTGCCAATCACGGGCTGTGCATCCTCAGGCAAGACGTCAAGTCTTTCTGAGCCTCATTTATTTTAACTATAAAACCTGGGACTGAAATACAACCTTCACAGGCTTGTTGTGAAAACTTTGGTAAACTCTCAGTCACAACTCATGTGGTTAACACCTATACAGTGTTTACTATGTGCCAGGCACTGTTCTAAGAGCTTTACAAAGATCAACTCATTTAAGCCTGACAACCATATAAGGAGGTCTTTTACAGCTACCAACTCACTGTGTGTGTGGCTTGTCTAAGTCCCTTTTTCTCTTCCCTGGACCTCAGTTTATCCTTCTTTAAAATGTGGATGCTGGACTAGAGGATCCTATTCAAAGATGCTTCTAAATCAGGACTGATGTCAAAAGAAAGTTCTAAGGACTTCTGGCACAATGCCTCTTGGAGGCAGACAACCCTTCCCTTAGCTGCTGGTTGCAAAGCTCTAGGGACAGGGAGCGTACTCCCTCCTCATGCAGGCCAGTCCTTGGCTGGATACTCCAATGGTCCGAGCCAGCGAGTATATGCATCACCCACACTCCTAGCTTCTTTTCTGCACACTGACAGATCCAGCCCCAATGAGGCAAGGGGGCTGAGAGGCAGGCGGGAGGCCCTCCTAATCCCTGATTTGTCCAGCTCAAGCTCAGGCGCCTGCAGACGAGCTTGACTCCGTTATTCATCAGTCCGAGCTGCCTGGTGGCTCAGATTAAGGCAGACAAAGGCTGGGCCACAGCATCTGCCTGCCAAGAGGGGCCTTTCTTGCCACCAGTCCAATGAGCAGGCTGCAGAGGGGGCAGGCTCTGGACAGCCATTCTCTGGGGCTGAGCAGCTCAAGGAAGCCCCATCTCCACTCTGGCCCACTGGCCTACCTGGCCCCAAAGTCATTCTCTGGCCTCTGCCAGAGCCCAGGAAAATACCTTCAGGCTGCAGTAGCTGGCAGGGCCCAGAATGCCGATGGGTGCTTCAGCTCTGCGTACAAGCCCGTCCCTGCCCTGTGCTGCTCCCTCTCCACATCCTGTGGACTCATCAGATGGTCTGCCGCTTGCCCACAACCTGGTAGGTTCAGCCCCAAGCGATGTCCTAAACCTCCAGACATGGAGGCCCTTTCCGGGTGGTGGAGGGGTGAGTGTCTAGCTGCATCCCTTCCCTGACCCCTCCTCCATCCCCAGCCGGGAGCGCTGAGTCACAGAACCTGGTTTATTGCACCACTTACAAAACAACTCCTGTAGCAGGCAGAAGTTAAAAGGGAAGGTGCAGGCAGGGAAATCTTAGGCTCTTTGGAGAAGCAGGGGAGCCACCGCTGATAACTCCACCCCCCAACAGGCCCACACCTGGGCAGAGGGTGCCCCAAGAAGCCCTTGCTGACTTATTAATTAATGCAATGGGCCTGTCTTCCCCACAAAGCCCAGGCACCACCAGCAGCCTGTGTGAAAGCCAAATGCAGGTGCTGGGTCTCAGCCAAGGCCCCTGCTCTGTGGCCTCCTTCCAGCCTTGCTGATGTCATAGATGGCCTAAGGGAGGGTTAATTGGGGGAGGCGGCCCCAGGGAATAGGATCCAGGCTGTGGGGGAGGGGGAGTTAGAGCTCTGAGGAATGCACCACTTCACAGAGGAGTAAACTGAGGCTCGGAGAAGGTTAGAAGCCAAAGGCTCAGAGCTACTTCCAACCCAGGTCTTTCAGCTCCAACATCCGTGGTCCTTCTCCCAGGACTGGGCTCTCCAGGTATTGGGGTTAATCTAATCCCAGGGCCCTCCTGAAATGGTAGGGATGCTGGGTACTGGGCAGAGGTAGAAACGAGGGCGAAGGGCAATCAAAGCTTCCCCACCTGCTCCTGGAAGCCCCTCTGAGCCGTCCCCTCCCCGACTCCAGGGACAGAGTGGCTCGGGAGCACCTGACAAGGGCAGGGACAGGCTGGTGCCCTCGAGAAACTCAGCTCGGGTGCCCGCGGTTATAAATGCCTGCCAAGGACCTGTGCTGGCCACCAGTCCCAGAGGTTAAAGGCATGGCATGGCTGGGGGAGCAGGGGCAGGGCAGCCTGGGATGAGCGCACACATAGGCCGGGTCCGTGGGGTACCGGGTCTAGAGCCGGGGTAGGGCCACGCTGGGTGCTGGAGGGTGGGGGCTCTCTGAGAAGATGGGCCAAGCGGTGGGAGGCGGCCCACCTCAGGTAGTCGCGGCGACACAGGATGAGGTTGGCCTTGGTGTAGAGGGTGGAGCCCACCTCGCCCAGGCGGCAGTCGCAGCAGGCGCACTTGAGGCAGTCCTCATGCCAGTACTTGTCCAGCGCCTTCAGCAGGTAGCGGTCCTTGATCTTGCGGTTGCAGCCCGCACAGCCCTTCTGCTTCCCTTTGGGCTGGACGGACAGCATCGGCACGCCTTCAGATGGACAGACAAGAGACAGATGGACACAGGTAGGCCTTGCAGCTCCGGGCCTTCTGGGAATGGAAACCCACTGCTTGTCTCTACTGTCGCCTCCAGAGTTGGGGTTCCTAGGAGCCCCCGCTTTCTCCCCAGCCACCTCCTCCCTGGTCTTGGGTCCTGTCCTTTGGGCTGCATGGCACAGCCGGTTCCCCTGCCCTGTGAAGGTCCCTCTGAAAGCTGCAGGCAGCACTGGGGAACACCGCATCTGCTCTGCTGCAGGGCACACACATAGCCCCAAGGCCTGCCCCCTGAGTTGTTTCACCCCATGCAGCCACAGCCCCCTCTGCGGTCTGATCTACAGGAGGCCTGAAGCCCCCCCTCCTCACGCAGCCGCCATCCTGCTGGCTCTTCCTGCAACCCTAAGAATGAAACCTCATAATGGGCTTGGGGTCCACTAGAACTCCCAGATCTTTTTGGCACCTCAAGACTTCCTCACACTGCTTGTGCATTCATGCATTTTAATCCCGAAAGTCAGGCTACAGCCTCTTGGTGTATTCATGTAGAACTGTGGAGATGTCAAGAGGGAAGGGAGATGCCCCTGTGACCCTCCCAGCAGGGCGCAGGAGCTCTGGAGCTGCTGGCAGGTGCCCGCAGGAGGACCTCGGGCCTGGCTTAGCTGGGGCTCTCCTCATAAGTCAGTGGTTCTCAACCTGTGGGTCGCGACCCCTTTGGGGGTAGAACGACCCTTTCACAGGGGTTGCCGGGTACTCGTATGTGGGCGTATCTGCATGTGGGCCTGGAGACGGATAGAGGAGCGGTGTCTCGGTTCCTAAGACCATCGAAAATATGTGTTTTCCGATGGTCTTAGGNAGCGGTGTCTCGGTTCCTAAGACCATCGAAAATATGTGTTTTCCGATGGTCTTAGGCGACCCCTGTGAAAGGTTGAGAACCGCTGTCATAAATGCTTCCAGCTAGATTCAAACTTCCTACCTGCCCTGGCCCAAGGGTGGGATGTTCCCAGTCTCTGGATCCTTGTTCCTCCCACCAGGATAAGAATCTCTGAGCCACTGGACTCCTCCCAGGGCCCGTGGGAGCGTCTTAACATACAAGAAAGTGCCAAGTACAAAGGGCTGGAGTATCAGCCTAGCATTCACCTGAGAGAGGGGCAGACCTCCCAGCAGGAAAACCTATGCATCACTCAAACCCCATGCACACAGGTACAGAGTGCAGGCGTGTGCACACATGTGCATAGAAGCACAGGCTCCTAGCCCCTGGCCCCTGGGGCCACAAGGAGTGACCACAGGGAGGGTCAGTTGAAGAGATGAGGACAGATGTCAGGTGTCATCAGAGAGTCTGGACATCCCTGTGGAGCCCTGAGGCTTGAGTGTAGTGAAAACTAGGCTTGGAGGGGAGTGCAGGGAGTCTCAGAGCCCCAACCTGGGAGGGGTGTGGGGAGAGGAGGTGCCTGTGAGCCTCTCATGAAAGTGGAAAGCTCTGGTGGATGGAGGGGTTGACTCTGGAGGGGACATCCCACCCTTTCCTGCCTTGCTGACGTTCCAACAAGCCCCTGAAGTCTGCCCTCCACCTGGCTGCATCCTTTCCAAGGGATCCCTGTGCTCTCCAGGGCTCTGGGCTCAGCCCCCAACCTCCCACGCACCCCCAGCTCGTCGGAGCTGCTTCCTTTCCCTTCCTAATTCCAGGTGTGACCCTTCCCCAGGCTTCAGAGGAGAACCACAGCTGCCAAGAGGCCTCAGTCTCAAAATCTCAGATGTCAGTTCAGATGGCCCTCAGAGTTCTTCCAGGCAAACGGTCTCATTCTACACGGGGGTGAAACTGAGGCTCAGATGCTCCAAGGGGCTAGTGTAGGCCACTAATTAAGCTGGTCCCAAGGGGCCCCTTCCTCCTCCTGTGCTGTTTCTCAGCCTCATTGCCTCCTCAGACTTCTCTTGGAAAGGGGGTGGCCCTGGACTCAGGGGGGGCCTCCCAAACTCAAGAGCATCAGGACAGGTGGGGCAGGGAGGACACATCGCAGGCTGCTGTGGGCAATTCCTCCTCCAGCCCCCTCAGGGCTGTCTGTTAGCTGGGAAGTTTGCTGCCTAATTTCCTTAATGCAGCTCTATAGGTTAATTGGTCTAAGAGAGTGATGGGGCTCAGGAGGACTCTGTGCTCAGGGCTGCCTATGTCTCTCTCTGGCAGGTCCAGTCTGGTCACAGCCCTGAGGAGCCCGTGGAGGCCAGCTGGGAAACAGGCACCCCTGAGAGGTAAGGGGAGTCTGAGGGGCTCCTTCCAAGGCCTAACCTACAGGGAGGAACCGGGTGTGGGCAAATGAGGAAGGGGTTAAGAGAGCTGGATGTGGGAAGGTCTGGGGGTCCCAGGGTGGGACTATTGTCTCTGGGGCCTATGGAGGGAGCACCCTGCCAGCATAGCCACCAACTTAGAAAATCTCAAGCCAGACTAGCTCTAGTACAGGTCCCCATGATGATTTCCCTTTGCTCACCTGGGCTGGCAGCAGGGCGGGCTCCCTCCCCTGCAGCCAGGACTGTACACGTGTGCTGTCACGGGTGGGGGTGGTGAGTGGCTGGAACATCCGTACTCAGGGGATACACTAGGCCCACTATGTTTTACCCCAAAATGATGGGGGCCCTCAGCACTAGGAGCATCTGCCCTGCTCCATCTTCCTCTGGCTTGGATCCTGGACAGACTGGCCTTCTAAGCTCAGGCCCCAGAATGCTTGGCTGCTGAGCCGGTAGCCTACGACCTTGAGCACTAGCTGGCAAGTCCATTACTGGTGGGACCTGGACCTAGATGTCATGAGGGGCAAAGCCACAAGCTAGCTTCCCCAGGTGCCCTGCCCCTACCAATGCCCAGGCTAGGCCTGGCACACAGCAGGTGCTTGTAAGGCCTGGGCACCCTGCTCCAGGGTGCTGAACTCTGCTTCCTTGGCCCTGGAGAACACTTAACGACGATGCCTCTGCCAGTGTCTGATGTCCACTGAGACACAGAACACCAGGGCCAGCCTGGCTGAGGAGGTCTCAGAGCATCTGGGGACCTCAAGCTTTCTCTGCCCAGAAAGGCTGAGGTCCTGGGAGAAGTTGGATTTACACCTCCCTTCTTTCTGGAGCTCCCACACTGTGTTTGCTCTCATTGGGCTAGTCCAGGAAACTTGAAAACACTCCTGGAAAGGTAAGGGGGCTCTATGGGCTCCTGCTCCCCAGAGGGTCTGGGCTCTCCCTCTTGCCCTCCCTCTCCAGCCCCCCCGTCGGCCCGCAGACACCTCTTCCCTACCTCCCTCCCCTGCCTGGCTCTGGGAGCTGAGCCCTCCGGCCATGCACTTTCCATTAAGGAGATAGCATCCCTTTGCTGAAGTCCATTTGGGATCCATTTTAGTGTTATCTAAAAATCAAATCTACATGGTAATCCTTTTAATGTACTCCTGACTTTAGAAAAAAACAGCTTTGTGCTCCTTCAGGAAAGGTTTTAAAGCATTACCCAGTAATTACTACTCACCCATGAAAACACTGCTATTTTACAACGGATGATGTTTGCGACTGCCCGCACGCACTGACACACGCTCAGACGTACACAGGGGACCCGGCAACATAAACCAGTTCACTTGGCCCATGTGTTCCCCTCAAATTTCAGGGTGTGGAAGGGACATTGGAGGGGAGACAGGCCAAATCCCTGCCCTGCCTCTACCCTGGGCGGGCTGACAGTGGAAGGAGGCAGCCTCTCAGTCTGACTCATCCGGCTGCCAGACACTTACCCTCAGCTCTTTAATCTGGGGAAAAGCCAGACAGTCCGGGTGACTGGGACGGACTGCCAGAGGTCACTCAGCTCTTCCTGCATCCAGGAGAAAAGCCCTCCTCTTCACATGGACCCCCAGAGGTCTGCCAGCCACACCCAAGTCCACAGCAATTCCTATCCCACCTAACCCCGGCCAGGCCGCCTTTCAGATCCTGCAGGTGGACTTCTCCAAACTGCCAAGCCCGCCGGCTCCTGGTCCCGCTGACACCTCCAGCTCGGATGGCAGGCTGAGCCTGGCTGTGGAGCACTCCTGCCATCTCCCAGTGAGCTCCTCCAAGGCCAGTCCTCTGCCCCCAAATGCCCGCCCCACCCAGCCCCAGGTCACTCCAGGCATCCAAGTCTGTGGCTCCCCTGCTGGCAGCCATTGTGGCCACCACTGGCAACTCTACCTAGCATTTGAGGCCCCCTCCCTGATGCCAGCACGTCCTGCTTGGCACTGCAGGATCGCCTCCCTGCAGAAACCTGGAATAACATCCCTTTCCATCCTGCAAATGGATCTTGTTTGCTTCTGTCCCAGGGCCCTCACTCCACCAGTGCTCCAGGAAGTACTGTCTTGTCCTGCCCATCCCATTCTTGCCCAAAGTTCAGAGTCAACAGTGGGGTTGAGGCAAAGTGCACTGGCCTTGAACTCAGAGAGTCTACTTTCCAGTCTGGGAACAGTCCCAAGTGACTGGAGAGCCTAGAGCAAATCCCATCACCTTTCTGACTTGCATCTGTGAAGTGGGGGCCCTAATAGTCTCTCCACACGGACTGAGGTGAGGACAGAATAAGGTTACGCATATGAAGCCATGGCACAGAGGCTGGCATCCAGAGGGGACTGAGGAACAGGAACTGGCCGTATTATTCACATGTACTCCAGGTCACCTGCCTTCCCTGCTATGACACCTGTTTTCTTTTTCCTTTAACTTTTTATCTTGACATAATCTCAAGTTTTGAGAAAAGTTGCAAGAATAGAATTTCTGTATATCCTTCACTTAGATTCCCTAAATAGGAACATTTTATCATATTTACTTTATATCTATCTATCTAGCTAGCTAGCTATCTACCTACCCATAATATTTTTCCTGACTTATTTGAAGTCGGTTTTAGAGATGAAGCTCCTATACCCTTACCTACTTTGGTAAGCATTATATTTCCCAAAAGCAAGGACATTCTCTCACACAAGCATAGTACAATTATCAAAACCAGGAAATTATCATCTATATAATACTATTTTCTAATCTAAAAACCTCATTCGGACTTCACCAGTGTCCCCAAATAATATCTTTTTACAGCAAGATAAAATTCTGGCTCATGTATTGCATTCAGTTGTCGTTTAGTCTACTTAAATCTGGAAGAATTCCTAAGCCTTCCTTTGTGTTTCATGACACTGGCATTTTTTGAAGAGAACAGGCCAGTTATTTTATGAAATATCTTTCAATTTGGGCTTGTCTGACACCTTTGGCTGTATGACTTGAACAGCTCTGTGCCTCAGTTTTCTTTGTTATAAAATGAGTGTGAAATAGTACTCATCTCAGAGTTACCACGAGGAATAAAGGAGTTACTATATGTGAAGTGTTTAGGACTAACTGGACCTGGCAGTCAAAGGTTAGCTCTGATTAGTGTCATCCCATTCAGCACAAGGGAAAGGACGACCTCAGTCCCAGCTCCATCTCAGGTCCCCAAAGTAGTGGTGGACACTTATTTTGAGGAGAATAAACTGATATGAATGTGCTACCGTAGTTAAAATCACGTAGGCACTGGCTAGAGCCCCGCATTACCCAAAGGACAGTCTAGTGGTCACTGCAAACATGTGCAGAAGGAAATCAGCCCCGTCTGTCTGATAGGCTGCTTCAGTGTCAAGTGGGAAGGGGTTGCTGTGGCACCCCAGAGCGTGACAGCTCAGGGCAGGTCCCTCTGGCTGCTCTGAAGCAAGCCCTGAGGGCGCAGGCAGGTGTGGCCTTGGTACTTCTGATCATCTCTCCTTGTGCCTCAGTACTGGTTCCGAATCTGTGCCCACACAGTTGCCCAGTACAGTTCTGGGGCTTCCCTTTCTCACCACGGTGCCCTCCCCTCCTCTGGGGCAGGCGACGAGCCTGGGCTGGGCTTTGCCAGGGCTAAGGGCTATCTGTAGGGCGATAACGCTGATGGAACAATCGGCAATGCTCAACTTTTAAGCGCTTGGCTCACAACTGCCTTATGAAATAGGTACCATTATTATTCCCATTTGAACAATGGGGAAACAGAGGCAGGGGAAAGGTTATGATTTGTCACAGGTGACATGGTTAGTATGGGACAGAGCTGTGAGCCCTGACGGTCTGTGTTTGAGGCCCAAGCACTGGACTCATCTGCTATGCTGCCAGCCTGTGTGCTGCCAACCTCTCAGGTGCCACAGACCCAGGCAGGAAGCGTTACAGAGATTAGGAAACACGGAAGGTGCACAGATGCAGGATGCATGTGCCGATACATGCGACAGTACACAAATGTATGCACAGTCACACACATGTACACTGGGTGCACAAGAGGTGGAACTGTATGTTTATTCTCCTCACAACAATTTTATTCCAGTACCCTGAATAGTGCTAGGTATAGTAGCTGCTCAGTAAGTTGCATGAAAATACATATGCATGTATCCAAGCACGCATGGGCATGGATGAGCTCATGTAATATACACACATGTGCATGAGCAGTCACATGCACCTTTATTGCCTTTTGAAAAACTTCATTTCCAAAAAGTGGATTGTAGCTCAAAATCATGCTCTAATTTAAACAAAACCCACCAGTAAGAGGCCTGGTGCTCTGTCCTCAGTACCACTTTCCCAAGGAAACGGAAGTGCATGAGCCCCCTAGGCTTCACCCACATGGCCCTGTGTGGAGTGGCGGAAGTTATCCAGAACGCCCCACAACCATCACACCCAATTCAGCTGCTGGAAAGGGGAGGTCCATGGCCTTCAGGAATCCGGGTCCCTCCTACCTGCATGGTGCTTGTACCCGCATGGGCCCCATGCCCGGGCCTGGAAATGCAGAGCAGAATCCTAAATGGAGCCAGCCGGGGGCCCCTTTTTGGCATCAATCCCATTTAATAAGGAAATTTGAACGTGTAATCGAATTCTGCAGAATCTCTTTAAATCTCGTTTTCTCCGAAGTAACTTCATTTCACACGGACACATCCAGCCTTGTGAGAAGGCCTCCATTTCACACCAGTTTTATCTCCACAATTTCTCGTCTCACTGCACTCCTATCCCAGGGCCTTGCCATGCGGCGGGCGAGGCCTGAACTAATAGCATTTCCTACTCATTTGGAATCAAAAGCCAACGAGAACAACTGTTGAAACGTGTGGCTACAGCCACCCAGAGCATTGCTCATTACTGCCCGTTTGCGCACCCACTTGCAGGCAGCATGCTCGTTGGGTCAGATGAGGGAGAGAGAAACAGGGCTCCTGTGGCCTCTAACTCCCCACCGGGGCCAGTGAGGGAGGCCAGGGGGCTCAGCTCATGGAGTGGTGGTCAGCTCAGTGGAGGGACTGCCCCTGAAGGGGGTCTGAGAGAAGAGGAGGGCAGTGTAGACGCTAGGACTATGGGCCCTGCAGGCTGATGGCCTCAGCTTGCGTTCTGGCTCCACGACTTTCTAGCTCTGCCTCAGTTTTCTCACCTGCTAAATGAGGACAGTCTACTTTAAGGGGTTATGTTGAGGATTAAATTAGATAATGAACATGAAATACTTACAACAATGTGTGACACAGTAGTGTTAAAAAATCAGCTAAGAAAACTTACGTACATCTCATGAACCAACCATTCTATTCCTAGTTATACGCCCACCAGAAAGGAGAGCTTATGTCCGTCAAAGGAGATAATGCAAGGATGTTCATAGCAATTGTCTTCATCATAACCCCCAACTGAAAACAACAGAAATGTCCATCAACATTAAAATGGGTAATAAATTATGGTACAGTCATACAATAAATAAAATAGTTCCCAGCTATGAAAAAGAATGAATCACTGATACAACAATATGGATGAGTCAGACAGCATAATGTTGAATGAAAGAAACAAAAAGGCATGGATTATATAATTCCATTTATATATAATTCCCAAACAGGCAAAACCGATCCATGGTGATAGATGTCAGAATAAAAGAGTTATTATTACCTGGCAGGAGGCGTGAGGAACCCTGCTGAGGTGCTGCAAATGTCCTCTATCTTGATCTGGGCAGTGTGCATACATATGTAAAAATTCACTGGATTGAACATTTGAGAATTGTGCAATTTACTGCGTATATGTTATACCTCAAATAAAAAGAACTAAGATGGAGACCTCTCGGTCAGGACTCGGTGTGTCTCTTCAGAAAACCCACCATTTACTCAGAACTTGTTACATCTGTCATCTCAGTGAATCCTCATATTAACTGTGAGGTACTAAATGATTACCCCCATTCAACAGATGAGGAAACAGAAGCCCAGAGAGGTTCAGCTGGAAGAGGGCAGGATGAGGACAGGAGCCCCAGCCTGCCAGGCTCCAGAGTTCAGGTTCTTCTCCAGCACATGACCCATGGCCTCCCTGCACAGCCTGGGTGAGAAAGACTAACCGGGCAGCATGCAGGCGCTCCTGTGCAGCCTGGATGCCTGGTGATGCTGGGGCAGGGGGTTTGGGGCACGCCTAGAGCAGGGCCTGGGCTAAGACCAGGAGGAACGATGCCCCAGGCAGCACACTCCCTCCATACTCTGGTGGGTCACAGGCTGTTTCTGCTCCCTGTTGGTCCTTTAGAAGCTATGGCTGCTGTGGGATCTTAAAGGGATCTGGGCAGGGCCAGAAACTAAGGACAATTTGGGGATAGGGGATGGGAAGGGAGGACAGGGGCTGGAAAGAGAAGCAAACCTGAGATGTTTGCATTGTAGTCTTGAGAGGGACAAAGAAGCCTTGAGATGGCACATGTGCTCAGGAGAGCGGTCCTTGGACTGAGCTGTGAGGGGAGACCTGGGGGCTTCAGAGCCACAATAGTTAGGGGAGCCTCAACCAATAGCCAGGGGTTTGCGTGTGAATGAGAGGGTGGGGGGCTGGGGGTCCTGGAGAGGGGCTGGCTCAGGATAAGACATTTAAGGAGGTCCAGCAATGCCTGCTTGCTCTGCAGTGCCCAGTTCCTCCTGGTCTCCACAGTCCACCACAGTAGGGGAGGCCAAAGGAAAGCACTGACCAGTCGCATCCCCAAACATGTGCAGCCACCGCAGTCACAGTCAGCCACATGATAATACCCCTTATTGAATGCCTACTATGTGCCAAGTGCTTTACACTCATTAACTCTTATCCTCATCACAACCCTGAGGTCAGTGAAATCAGCCTGCCCAAGCCTGCAAGCGGCCAAGAGGGGCTTCAGACCCAGGCTGCTGGCCCAGACCCTCCCTGCTCTATCTCAGAGCCAGAGGTAGCACCTGCATCATCTTTGTCCTAAGCAATGGAGACAGTGAGCTTCTGCTCGGACCCCATCTGGACCCTGCCAGAAGAAGGCTCTAAAGCCCCCTGCAGTGATACAGCAGTCAGGCAGGGCCTCTGATCCCCAGTATCCCCAGAGGAGCCATTTCTGTGGCAGGCATTTTTGCAGTGTGGTTTGGTGGAGGCAAACCTTTTTAGGAAAGGGGTGTCCTAAAGCCTGAACCTGCAGTGACTTTCCGGTGTCTGGAGATGAAGGGGTTGAGGAGCGTCCATACATACCTCATTGATGTGGGAAACCGAACCCAGCACAGCCCTGTGTCAGGCAACAGCTTTAGGGGACCCGGTCAAGAACCTTCACGGGGTCTGGGCCATGCACTGAAAGACACTGGAGCAGGTGCAAATGGAATAGGGTCTCATACCATGGTTTTCTGCATGCTTTAGTGAGGGGAACATAGAGACATCGGAAGCTGCACGTGCTCTTTGAAGTTTGTCATGGGGAATGATGCTTTAGTTAACTGCATAGTTATCTACAGGATAGGGGTAAGCATTCTCTTTCAGCCATCTAGTCTCTATCAAGTCCCAAATGTATCTCGAAAGCAACAGGTCCAAATTAGGACTCAAGATCTCCTCCCCAAAACCTGGCCCCAGTACCCTTACCCCAGGCTTCCCTTCACCATACTAACACGATCATCCACGCAGATGCTCATGCTAGAAACTCAAAGTCAATTAAAGATCTTCCATCATCCTCATCCTTCCTGCTCTGCTGACTCCTGTTCCCCAGTCCACTTGCTTCTTTCCATTTCCAGAGCCACCACCATCCTTCACCACACCATCAGCATAGGTCCCCACCACCCTCTTGTGTCTAGTATCTACAATCCATTCTTCACACGGCAACTGGAGAAATAGTTCAAAACAAAGGTCATGTCACTGTTCAGTTTGAAACCCTTCCATAACTTCCAGTGGCCTGAGAATAAAATCTATACTCCTCATCAAGCCTATGATACCCTCATGTGGTCTGGCCCCTGCCTTCCTTTCCCACCTTTTGCTCCAACCACATTCTCCTTTCTGCCTCAGGGCCTTTGCACATGCCGTTTTCCCCTTCCCAGAATACCCTTCTGCCTCTTCATGTGGCTGGCTCCATGTCATCTTTGGGCTTCAGCTTAAATGTCATTCCCTCAGAAAGGCCTTCCGTGACCTCCTCATTTCCATATTTAAATGAGTCCCTGGTCATTTCCTTTGAGTTTCTTTCACAATTTGTAATTGTTTTAGTTTTCTGTGTTTTACTAAAGAAAAATGATTTGTCTCTCTCATAAGGATGTAAGCCCCATGAAGGCCTATTTTGGGGGCCCTGTCTATCTTGTTCACCATTTTGTGCCCTGAGTTGAGGCCCACAGCAGTCACTTTTTAACCATCAGTGCAGTTAGCGAATGAAGAGACGGAGTGTAATCTATCCAGATGTTACTGGCAAGAGTCTGCTGGTGAGAGTGGGCCAATGAGATAGGCAGGCTCCCCAGAGATGGGAGCCTTAATCAGGCTTGTCGCTGCCCCATGCCACACATCCCAGGCACCTGTAGCTTTGTGGCCCTAGCGAACAAAGCAGATCCAACTGTGGCAGTGCCTAGGTCCTACCTGCCACAGTCTAGGTTTTTGAGAGGCCCACCCCAGGGCTCCAGCTGAGAAATGACAGCCCTTGTGCAAATACAAACCTTCTACCTCTTAGATAAAGGGGCAGAAATCCTGTCCTTCAGGCCCTGCAGACCCATGAAGAATGAAGCCCCCCTTCATACCTCCCCTTGCATATATATACCTACTCCATCTCAAACCTTGGGGAGCGAGGGTGAAGCCCCAGAGCTCAGCCATCTGTGTAACCTCAGCAGCTCAGTCTTGCCCTTTGCATCTTTGGCCTGGGTGCCCCTACTCTCCTGGCACAGACCTATCCTCCCCAACTCCCCACCTTAGGGTCCTTGCCTTACAGATGTGACCACTCTTCCAGTCTAGTCTGAGTCTCTGGGGGCCAGTCGGAGGGGAAAACGCCTGAAGTTTGCTACAAAAAAGCCCCAGGCCCCTTGACAAGCGGCTCCTTGGAGCTGCACAGCTGTGGGGACCAGCGGGGAAGCATCTGTAAGCTGCCTTCCCCAGGCAGCAACTCAGCGGCTCCCTGGGCACCCGAAAAGCCCACGTCACCCATCTAATGAAACAGGGCTCCCAAGGGGCCTGCAATCTCCGCACAGGAGGAGGAGGGCACGGACTCTCAGACAAGTCTCAATTTCACAGCATCAGGGACGTGAGCACCAAGGCGCTGAACCAGAAAACGAGAGTCTGGCAGGAGCAGCAGACACACCACGAGTGCCAGGGGCTCGGAGATTAGGGCCCTTCAAAATCAATTTTGAATTCAAACTTTTAAATGTGTTCTCCAGACGCAAAGAGGGGACCCTCCAGGCAGGCTTGGCCCAGCCAGTTGCTGGGTCCTGCATCCTCCTTGAAGCAGCCAGAGCCCACCTGCTAGCCACTGAGCTGGACGAGGAAAGGAAAGCAAGTAGATTAGGAGGGAGACTCCGGACCTTGCCCCCAGGAAATGCAGGGAGGGGAGCCCCTTAGACGCTTGCTGCCACAGCACTGCCTCTGGGGTACCTGCCTGAGGTGCTGTTCCAGGTTTCCTGTGAGGCCTTAGGGGCTCCTCCACACTCCTTTGTAGATCTGAAGCCAAGGCTGGTGTGGACCAGGTCCCCTTGCACCCCCCACCCTGGCTTGAAGAGGCTCATGGGGCACCGGTGGCTGAAGCCGTTTAGAATGCAAGCTCTGGAGTCAGACAGGCAGGGATTTGTATCCTAGACCAGCCATGGGCTCCCAGGGTGAAGATTCCGGTTCAGAAATGAATTTCCCTTCTGGAAACCTGGTGGGAGACAGCCCGCTGTGAGTGTCTTAGAGTGCAGGCCCTGTGAGGTGAGAGTGGTCTGAAGCTTCCCACTGCAAAGGGAGAGGAAGTGTCATCTGGGTGCAAGGCAGCAAGACAGCCTGGCTGCTGGGAGGGCTGGTGTGGCCGTAGGCTGCCTTACCCAAGGCCTGGTGACTGTAGCCAGGGAGCCGAAGCGCATGCTGTCTGTCACCTGTCAGACCACGTGTCGGGTACTGAGCACTGTTCTGGGCTCGGCATTTTGAGGTGGGTAGGGAGACACAGGGCAGAGGCCTCATGAAGAAGCTGAGCAGAGCAGCCCGCTCCAGCCAAATCTTGGAGGAAGCCACACAGCCCACAGGAGGAGGGCCTTGGGAGGCCTGGGCTGGCAGAGGATGCTCCTGGCAGCCCCAGCTATGGCCCCCTGCTCCTGCCTGGGTACCCGCTCAGCCATATTTCTTCCTCTAAGAGTACAATCAGCCCACCACTGAGGCCTTCCCCATCTCTTCGGCTGGGGGCGGGGGCGGGGCCTAGGGAGAATGTGGGCCATGATAAGCTTCTCTGATCCCTAGGACCTCATAGCCCGTATCTGCCAGTTCTCCAAATCTTAGACTAAACCCCAACTTGAAGCCACACTCCTGAGATATAAACATGAGCGACTGTGAACTGGTCTTCTGCTGAGAAGCAACAGAAGGGGTAGCCAAGGCCTTGGGCCTTCAGGGACCTCACAGGGAGCCCCTCCTGGAATGAGGAGCACTGGAAAAGGGCTAGAGTCACCAGCCCACATATGGGAGAGGACGCAGACACTCCCTAACCCCTCCCGCCCCCGCTTGGGAGTGGGCTGCAGACTCTGCAAGGAAATTACAACACAGGCCTGGGTAATGCTCCTTTTAGTTACAGCATAAACTGCAGCAATAAAGCGTACCTGGGGAATGTTTAGAGAAAGCACTAATGATTTCTTCCCCAGTGGTTAATAAATTCACTTCCAGATCAATTTGTTCGCGATAGAGCCTGGCGAGCGGAACCTGCGCGGCGGGCACAGCCGAGTGTGTCTCTTTCAGTATAAATGATTTATTACGATGATTAGCGGCACATAAACAATTTAAAATACAACGCTAATTAGTTTGGGGAAGAAAGGAGGGGAAAAGCCACCCTGCCTCTCTCCCCATTATGCTCTACTTCCCTAAGTGTGTACTTTTTAATTAAATCCAAATGTCACAATAAATTTAAAGTGTTTTATTACCACTCGGGCTAACTAAGGCAGTCATGCAAGCCCCCTTCTCAGGCATCTGGGCTGGGCCAGGGGTGAGGACTGGGGGTACCAGCAGGGTCCGTGCACAAAGTCTCGAGGCAGGAGGTTTTTGTGAGAATCCTGAAAACCCTCCTGGTTTCTGGCAGCCCCAGACTGGAGAATGCTGGGATTGCTCACTTTCTCTCACCTTCCTGGACAGCCCAAGTGATAGCTCCTCCTTAACACTGGCCCTGACCAGCCCAGAAGCCAGCCACATCTCCTCAGTGGTCCCATAGTACCCCTGCATCCTCCTTAAGCCCTTCTCGGGTGCTCCGTAACTGTATTCCTAACACCTTCTGCGTGCCTGGCCTCAGGCTTGGCATTTCCTATGTGACATCTTACCATGTTCTTGTTCAGTGCTGTGAGTAGTAAACACTGCTTCAATTTTATGGATGGGGAAATTGAGGCTCAGAGAGGTGGAGCAACTTATCCAAAGTCACACAGCAGCTTATCCAAAGTCACACAGCTAAAAAGTGGACTTTTGCAAAGTCCTAATTCCTATAGCACTGTTCTGACTCAGAGCCCATATCTGACCTTGTCTGGGCACTGGTCTCCCAGCACCCAGGACGGGCAATAGAATATGGTAACTGCTCAGGCAGGGCTCTCCTGAGTTTAGAGCCCTGCCTTTCCCAGAGACACATTTGAGGCAGGTGTTCAGGCCAAGGACCTGGACTCTGATGCGTCAAGGCTCAAGTTCAGGCTATGCCATTGGCCCACAATGTAAACTCGATCAAGGCCGTTAGCCTCTCTGAGCTTCAGCTGCCCCATCAGCAGAACTAGAGTAATAACGCCTAACGTGTGGGGCGAAAAAAACCCAAAGCAGCTAAAACAAGCAGAGTGTTTTGCAGTCCTCGACATGCTATGTCAGTAGCAATTATTACCAAAAACCCTTGAGGTGAGCAGGGATCTGTAAGTACCCCATTTCACTGATCAGAAAACTGAAGCCAGTAAGGGAAAGGACTTACCCAAGGATCCACTAAATCTTAGGAGCCCAGGGGCTCAGACTGCAGGCAACCTCCCTTCCAAAAGCTCAGACAGCCAAGGATGATTTCTCTCCTAAGCATTCTTGCACAGTTTATTTGAAATTAAAAACAAATATCCCTAAACATAGAGTTACCATGTGACCTAGCAATTCCACTCCTAAATACAAGGTGTGATCAAACAATATGGTGAATGTCTAAATTTAAAAAAAATTTATTACAGTAAAAGACACATTACCATTAATCCCCTTCAAAATACTCCCCCTCACTTCGAACACACTTATCCCATCGTTCTTGCCACTTTCTGAAGCAGTTCTGGAAGTCCTCTTTCGTGAATGTCTTTAGTTGCCCTGTCGTGGCTGCCTCGATGTCCTGAATCGATTCAAAATGTTTACTTTTCATGATCATTTTGACTTTGGGAAAGAGCCAGAAGTCGCACAATGCCAGATCCAGTGAATAAGGTGGATGAGGACACACCATGTTTTTATTTGACAGAAATTGCTGTATACCAGAAGTGACACGTGATATGAAGCCATTCCATTGTGATCACAAAATACAGTGAATGCGGCTGCTGAGTGCCATCCAACGGAAAGGCAGGGATCTTCAATACCGGAAGTGGTGTATTGAACCTTAGTAAGAGTGTGTGACAAGTTTCAACTTGTTCAGTGCAGTCAGTCGGGTGTGAGCTACGGTTGAGAGAAGGTGTGTTGTAAAGTGTGCTGTAAATCACCCTCCATCATGACAATGCTCCAGGTCACACTTCGGTTCTTTAAGGCAATTTCTGTCAGATAAAAACATTACGGTGTGTCCTCAGCCACCTTATTCACTGGGTCTGGCACCGTGTGACTGCTGGCTCTTTCCCAAAGTCAAAATGACCATGAAAGGTAAACATTTTGAATTGATAGGGCATTGAGGCAGCCATGACAGCTCAACTAAAGACACTCACGAAAGAGGACTTCCAGAACTGCTTCAGAAAGTGGCAAGAACGATGGGATAAGTGTATTCAAAGTGAGGGGGAGTATTTTGAGGGGGATTAATGGCAATATGTCTTTTACTGTAATAAATTTTTTAAATTTAAACATTCACCATATTTTTAAATCATACCTTGTATATACCCAAGAAAAATGAAAACAGATGTCTACACAAAAACTTGTATATGAATATTTATAGCAGCATTATTCACAATAGCTAAAAAGTAGAAACAACCCAAATGTCCATCAACTGATGAATGTGATGTATACATACAATGAAATATTATTTCCCCATAAAAAGGAAGTAAGTACTGACACATGCTACAATGTACAAGATGAACCTTGAAAACATTATGCTAGGAAAGAAGTCAGACACAAAGGCCACACCTTGCATGATTCCATTTATATGAAATGTCCAGAATAGGCAAATCCATAGAGACAGAAAGTATCTTAGTGGTCACCAGGAATGAGGGGAATAGGGAGTGACTGCTAATGGGTATGGAGTTTCTTTTTAGGGTGATGACAATGTTCCTGAATTAGATGATGGTGACTGTTGTACAACTCTGTAAGTGTACTAAAAACCAATGAATTGTACATTTTAAAAAGGTTGATATTGCAGCGTGCAAATTATATCTCAAGCTGTTATAAATAAAAACAAAGCAAACGAAACAAAAATTCCTTTGAGAACAGGAGAAATCAGTTCATAAACTATTAAGTCCTGGGGTCAGGAGAGGGGGTCCTAGGAGGTCCAGCAGCCAGCCCTCACAGGGAGGCCAGGCCCTGGTCAGCCCTTCCCCCATCAGTTGCTCCACGGGGAGGAACAGGCTCGAGCACCCCGGAGCCTCCCTCACCTGTCTCCTCCATCCAGAAATATGACTGTACCCACTTTTTCAGCTCTGCTCCCCAGAAAACTCAGACCTGACTGGATCTACGACTCGTCTCTGACTCATTTGCTTCTGCACTGTGTTTATGTTTTGTCTTCCTAGGCCTCTCTTTGCTGAAATTTCTGTATCCTCTGAGACCTATGCCCTGCCTGCAATGCCTTACCTGCAAACCAAGTATGACATGGGGGAAGGCCCCTCTTTCAGGCCTTAAGCTTGTCCTACATTGGGTACCACGAATTATGGTATGTGCATAACGAATAGGATCGTCGTGAGGCTCTCCAGGGCCAGCTGAGGCACAGTAAGGAGCCCTGCCCCAGACAGGCCAGACAAGTTCAGGTCCAGGCCATGCAGGCCAGGAAGGAAAGCAATATCCTTACTTCTGCCTTTGGGTCCAATGAAAACTGCCAGAGGGAGAGCACACGGTGCCCCTGGTAGGGACGGTACGCTTCGTGGCTTATCTGAGGGTGATTCAAAATGAACTATCCTGGCCAGCAGGGGAGCCAGGCCCACTCTGTGGTAGGGTGTGCCAGGCTGCCATCAGGCTGGGGGAGAGGACCAAGGTAGGGTGAGGGGTATGATGGTACCTCAGGCTTCATCTCAGCAGGGAGACCAACCTCCAAGCCTTTCACATGTGGGAAAACCCCCCACAGAGGATACAGGACACTGCTGGTCACTTGAGGGGTTATCTGGGCCTTGGGTCAAATGCTCATTTTCTAGGCATGAGGATGGCTCCGTGAATCTTCATGGTTTCATCATAGGATGCTGTGTCAGGAAGCCACCTCTGGGGAAGCTATCCCCATGTCTCCAAGCTTCGCTTCCAAAGTCCTATGGGGCCTGAGGCTGAGAGGACCTCTCGGGGGTCAGGGGTGGCAGGAGGAGAGGTGGCAGGTACCCTTCACCTTACGCGGTCACTGCATTGTCACCAACAGTTCCTCGGATAGGCACAGTGCTGTCCAGCTGGCCAACACACGAAGACATTTTCTCCCAGGTGAGTTCTCTGCAGGAGACAATGGAGGATGCTTTGGACCCTAACGTGTGTGTGAAGAAACTGAAGGACAGCGAGGCTATGGTTCGCCCAGGGTCACACAGCAGTGGGTGGTAGAGCAAGACTCGCCTGAGCTCTCACTGTCAGGAGATGGCAGAGCAGGACTGGCATCCAAAGCCCATGCTTATTCCTTCTCCAAAAGCCAAAAGAAAGCTGGCTCTACAGTAAGTTGTCACACTTTAATGCAGCTGCTGTTTCTTTTGAAGAAGTTTAAGGATTTCAAATCCGCATGTGTCTGGGCTGGTGCTGCAGAGGTTTCTCTCCTCTTGGGGTAGGGAATCCAAAACCTTTACCCTGGAAGGAAAGGCAGAGCTCCTGGGAGTGTGGGCCCCGGGGCGCAGTGTGTAGCCCTGAGACAGGGTGGAATGCGCCTGGCAGGTGTCCGGGCCTGCGCAGCCAGGCGGGCGTGGTCATGCACTGATGCCTCTGAGGGTCAGCTCACTGCAGAGGCCAGGCCTCTGAAGTGGGGCGGCCTGGTGGGACTAGGCCTTTAACCTGTGGAATCTGATGCTACTCCAGGTAGATAGAGTCAGAATTGAGTTAAACTGTAGGGCACCCAGTCGGTGACCTCTGAGAACTGGAGAACCGCGTGTTGGAAAATGCTCCAGAGAAGCCCAGTGATCTTAATAAAATGTACATCTGTCCTCTCTCTGGGATAAAATGAATCCTTATAATTCTCTCTGCTCCCCTCCTGAACTCCTTCACCTGGTAATTCATTCGTTCATTCACTATTCACTCAACAAATACTTACTAAGCATCTACTACTAGGGGCTAGCCCCTAACACCTATTTTTTGATAAGAATTATGCCAACACTGATGATTTTTCATCAAGAAAGTGGTTCTTAATAGCGACATTAAATCAATTTGATTCCTTGATCAATTTCCTATTCACTAGTGTTAAACCATTTCTTTCCTCCCCCACTTTTATTTTATTGAAATCGTTTTCATTGGGATCAATTATTTTTAAATTTTAACTCTTTGGTTCACGATCAGTTTTTGGTTTATAATAAATCTCATAAATCAGGGCTTTTGCCACTGTTGAGATTTCTTTTGTGCCAATTATTTCTACCAGAAAATATTTCCTGAGCCAATTTCTGCAGATCTAAATTTTATCAGGGAGGTTGGATTCTTCTGTCAATTTTTAGTCAATAACATATTTTACCAGGTGCAGCCTTAGCTGTTGCCAGTTTTGCTTTGTGTTAATTATGTCAACCAATTTTAATTTTTTTCCTGGATCTTTTTTTTTTGGCATTTTAAATAATACTAATGAGATGTTATTCTCATGTATAAGGCATATTTTAGCACTGATCTGATAAAGCATTCTGAAGATCAAAGAGTAACGTGAAAACATCGCTGGAGCAAAAAGGCAGGTCAAAACATCACACTCTGCACTTGGGCTGAGAACCAGGTCAGAACCGGGTACCTAAGGGAGCCCAGCCCACTGCTCCCCCAGGGCCCTAGCCCCTGTCAACATGCCTTCACAGATGGGGAACAGCTTCTGGCTGAGGCGGGAGCAGCTGCCTATAAGAGACAGCCTCTGATTGACAGGCAAAGAAATGGGATGCCACGCTGACATCCACCAAGCTGCATGCAGCCTGTTGGGCCCCAGACTTTTCCACTCAAAGTATCTTAGAGACACTCAGCTGAGAGGGGAAGTAAATGCTTTTTGGTGCCTTAGTTTCCCTACCATAAAAGGAGGTAATTGACCAGGGTCCTCTCAGGCTTGACACTGTGACTTCTGCTCATGGGCTTCCAGGCTTTGGGTCTACTCCAGGGGTCCCCTCTGCCTCCTAGCTGAGGTTCTGACTGGAAACAGCCAGGGATGGGACCATCCACCTAGATTCAAATGTGGCAAGACCAAGTATAGAGGGCCAGGGCCCACAGATGCTCTCACCTGGGATTGCTACTTCCGTTGGCCCCAGGAGACCAAGGAAAAACCAACAAAAAACCTCATCGGGTGGTTTCTTTCTTCTGGCCTTGGCCTCACCACACCCGTTCCCCCACCAATAGTCATGCCTCCATACACAATACCATGCATGAGGCATCAGCTGCCAGTGGCCCTGGAAATGTAAGGGTAAACCTAGTCCCCAAGAGGGGAAGGGCCTGCCCAGGGACATACCGTGAGCTGGTGGCAGAGCCAGGCTGTGGCTGCAGGAATTCTGGCTCCCAGAGAGCCTCCTGGAGAGCCTTCTTGAGCCCTTTTCCTGTGCAGGGAACTGCTGAAGCGGCCTCTGCCCAGGCCACCCCAAAGATGCTGGCTTTACTATGCCTGGCAACTGTCAGTGAGGGGTTGAGGCCCTCAGTCCAATAGCTGTAGGGAGGCTGGCTCAGGAAGAAACCACCTTTACCTCCTCTAAGGGCATGACCGCTGAGTGAGAAGAGAGACCCTGGGGTAATGGACAGCTGCTTTGCAAGCTCCTTATGGCCTCAGCAAACTTATTATCTGAAAAAAGGAATGCAGCATCTCCCATGCTGGCCCTGGTCCCTGTGTGTATGTGTTTACAACCAGTGACATCCTCTCTCACCACCAGGGCCTGGGAGTGTCTTCATGACCACCTTCCCAAGTTTGTGGCAGGCAGAGGCCTGGTTGTCATCTGAACTCTGCCACATACCAATTTGCTGGGCTATTCCAGGCAAGGGTCTTTCTCTCTCTGGGCACTAGCTACTCCTCTGCAAAATGGGGCTAGTATTTGATCTCCCAGCATATCGTGAGTGCTGTGAAAATTAAATGAAAGGCTCTGGCATCCCAGGCATGAAGTGACATAAGAAGCAGAGGCACTGGGCCTCCCAGGATGGGGCTGGTGATTCAGTCTCTCTGGGAACAGCTCAACTGTTGGACACCTGGGTTCTGAGATGTTATTCCAGACGCTGACCTCTCAACTTCTAAGATGGTCCCCAATGACCCTCTGTTTCCTGGTATTCATGCTCTGTGTAATCCCCCTCTACTTCCTTGAATGTGAGATGAACCTAGTGACTTGCTCCCAAGAAAGAAAATACAACAAAAGTGATGGAATGTCATATCGGTGATTAGATATGTCATGACTTTTAAAAGACTGTGACTTCCTGCTTGCCGGCAGACACTCTCTTAATGGCTCTATGGAAGCAAGCTGCCATGTTGGAGAGGGCCACATGGCACAGAACTGAGGGCAGCTTCCCATCCACAGTCAGCGAGAAATGCAGGCCTCAGTCCATCAGCACACGAGGAACTGAATCCTGCCAACAGCCAAATGAGTGAGCTTGAAAGCTCAATTCCCAGATGACTCTTAAGATGAGACCACAGCCCAGGCCAACACCTTAATTATGGTCTGAGAGACCCTGAGCAAAGGACCGAGCTAAGCCCTTCCCAGACTCCTGACCCACGGAAACCCTGAGATAATAAATGGGTGTTGTTTAAAGCTGTTAAGTTGTTATTTGTTATAGAGCAATCGATGATTAATACAACGCCTCACTGGCATACACACACAGGGCAGGAGTGACTTTCCTCAGGCCAGGGAGAAGGGGCCCGGCAGACAGATCTCCCCCTACCACCGTGTGGTTGTGGGCTTCCCTCTGGAGCCCAGTCCTTGCTAAACTTGGGCACCTGGGGCCTGAGATGCTGTTCCTGCTGTGGAGTGTTGTGAGGAAAGGAGCCCACACAGGCCTCCTCTCCAGCCAGGCCCTCTGCTCCCCACTGGGCAGATCAGGAAAGTGGGCAGAGCTGACCCACCTCCTCATGATGCCACAGTCCTGGGGCCTTTTCAAAGAGCAGCTCTCCCAGGACTCTGAACCCCAGGCACGTCTGGAGCAGAGTAAGCTTTCCGAAGCACATCCACTTCCATTTTCCCCCCTGCTCCTCACCAAAGCCCTAGGAAGATTAGGGAACCTGCACCAATCACCTACGAGACCATCAAGGGTTTTGCTTATTGAAGGATCAACAGACCTAAAAGGTGGTGACGATCACACCCATTCCACTAGTTAGAATTACTATTACAATTTACTATTAAGAATTACTATGTGGCAGAGGTGGGATTTGAACTGAGTCTGTCTGACTCAAAGCCCACGCTAGCTCCACTTGTTTTACAAACAGGAAAACTGCGACACGGAGAGTTCAAGCATTCTGACGGCATCCATAGAAAGGCCCCTTCTTGGACAATCTGTGACCAGGGGTCAGGAATTAGTTTTTAAAGATTGGGGATGGGGGTGGGGGAAAGACAGGAGGGAGAGGTGCTGGCTGTGGGCCCTAGCTGCTCAAGCCAGAGCCGCTCCCACTCATCTGGGAAGAGCGGGTCTCCCACCCCCTCTCTATCAAGTCATTGTGCCAACCGGCAAAGTTGAATTATTAAAACTCCCTTCTGGGGTACCACACAGATTTTTCTCCACTGAGAATCCGAGCGGAGGGGCGGCTGCTTCTGCCACACAATATTAAAATGTCAGGAGTTTAAGGCCTGTGTTGGTTGAGTCATAAGTTATCAGCACCCAGTGAGGGCCGACAGAACGCTTCCCTTAAATTATTAAGCAGAAAGCGTCAGACTGTAATATTTTGCTAAACCAAAGTACAGACACAGACAAAGATGTCATTTCAATATTTGAAACCAGCAAGTTTAATTTAAAATAAGAGCAAACCAATAAGCTCAGAACATAGCAGCGTATGAGAGGAAAATTATACTGTGAGAGGAAAAAAAGTGGAAGGACTTAAGAAATTTATAAAAGTAATCTCCAAGTGGAAATTAGAAATCAAGGCCTAGAAACAGAATAACACAAAAGAAATATTACTGTCCACTTTCTAAATCAATATAACACTGCTCCACGCCGGAATTACCATGGTAACTCAAGTAAAAAGAATCAAGCAATTCTTATTATTTCAAAATAAAATCACAGCCTGAAGCCTGGGTTTTATTACAACCACTGATAGATCGCTGGCTTGTATTTATCTGAAATATTGCTTTTCAATCAGCTGGTTTATGAATGTACACAGGCCTCTCACCAGTCCACTTACCACCCCGTTTTGAGGAGGGGCTAACCAATGAATTGAGTCCTGCCTGGCTGCATCTGCATATACGTCCAGATTTAAGTCAGCTCTGGTAACCACGGAGCTTCACACCCCTTCCAACTGTCCAGTGGCTTTGCAGGACAGAGAGGAGAAGCCAGAGAAGGCAGTGGGGGCTGACCTTCTTGTGGTCCCCCTCTGCCTACCCATGGAAAAATGGGCCAGGTCTCTGATGGCAGCCTCTGCTAAACCCCACAGCAAGCCTTCTCCATCATCCCCCCATCATCCTCTACCTGACTCTACCCTCTGTCCTGAGAACTCTTCCTGAGTGTCCTTCTCCCCTATCCCAAGTCTGAACAGGGAGCCAGCAGGGTGCAGAGCACACCCTACAGGCCAATGGCATGGGTTCACAGCCCAGCTCAGGATTTGCGAATTGTAGGACCTGCGTCCAATTACACAGCCCTTTATACAGCAGTTTTCTCATCTGTAAAATGCACATCATAATAGTAGCTTTTTCCTAAGGTGGTTAAGGGAATGAAATGAGATCACACATGAAAGATGCTTTGGTGGATTGAATACAGCAATGGCCCCAATTCTTTACCCTCCTGGTATCCACACCCTTGGCAATACGACTTTTCACCTCCGCCCTTCAAGGTAGAATCTGCTTCCCCATCCTTTAAACAGAGGTTGGCCTTGTGATATATTTTTCCCAATAGAATGTGGCAAAAACAACATCCCAGAGCCAAACCCAGGCCTCAAGAAGCCTCATGTGCATTCACTCTCTCTCCTGGACCTGTCTCCACCATGTGAATAAACCAGAAGAACCTGCTGGGTGATTAGGGACATGCAGTCTTGTCACCCCCTACATCCAGTTGATCAGCCATCTGCCAGGCATGAGTGAGACTCAAAATACTACTCAGCTGAGTTCAGCCTAAATCACTGACCCACAGATTCAAGAGCTAAACAGATGCTTATTGTTTTGAGTCTCTGAGTTTTGGGGTGGTTGGTTATGCAGCCCTAACAAATTGATAAACATGCATAGCACAATACCTTACTTTTAAGTAAGGGCTCAGTAAAAAGATAGCTGTTGTGTTTTTTATGACCCCCTAAACACCGAGAGCCAAAGAGATCATACTGTAACTGTGCCAGGAACAATGTCACTTCACACAGGCATGAGGCTTCCTGGCTTATCAAGTGTGTACATGGAAATTGGGTGCTAGTAAGGGGTAGCTCCCATTGTGGAGATGTGAAAACTGAGGCTCAGTACGTTGTGTGATGTCACACAGCAGTCAGCTGGGATTACAATCCAGGTCTCCTGAATCATGCCAGCAGGCTACACCTGAAGACAATAGGCCAACTCAAGAAAGCCCAGTTAGGAAGGCGCAGGAGGTAGGAACCGGGGACCTAATCTGCCCCTGCTACCTGGACCAGCCTACTTACTTCCCTCACACCATCTGCTTTTAATTTGCTCCAGTTGTGTCAGCTACTGTGGGCTCTCACTTTGAACAGAACACAAAACAGACACACTCCACCAATGAGAGATAAGCTTGTTGCTCAGTTGGGTGGACGTGACTCTGAGTATGGGCTAGAATGGTCAGTATGAGGCTTCGGCCACCTGTAGGCTCCTGCAAAGCCAACCAAAGGGGAAAGGGCACCAGGCAAGGGTGGGGGGGGGGAGAACACGAGCCAGGGTATGGAGGCAAAGGCTGGGTCTGCATGGAACACAAAACCAGCGTGGATATAGACCTGCACAGCTTAGCATGGCGGCGGGCTTCAGGCAGAATGCCAGGGTAGCAGAAGTTGGGTCATCTGGTTGTCGTGAGCACCATAAGACGGCAGGTGAGACAGGAGAATGATGGTGGCAGAACGAAGAGGTGTGTCCAGGGTTCCAGATGAACACAATCCAGTGGTGTGCTGATAAATACCTAACAACTTGCTCTCCGGGGGAAAAGCCTTAATTTGTAGTATTTCCCAGTTTCCATGGTGTTAATAACCTCACCTTGGCTGATTTCAAGCTACCAACATGATGTCACTGAACTCGGAGTTGGGAAGAAATGTGCAAAATCAGCTCTTATAAGCTAGTACAAGTTGACTCCCCTGGTGTCCTATCTTGAGTACAGGCCTTCCCGGAAAACTCACTTTAGCAACATCACAAAGAGTTAAGCCTGAGGGTGGAAAGATGTCCTGTGTGCCTCAGGGTCCTTCAACTCCAGGCAGGGTGGGCAGGCAGGATGGGCTACATGCCATATGCACCTCTGGGGCTCCTCCAGCCCATGAAGGCCCAAGCCAGGTTAGCACCCATCAGCACGCGCCGTGAGGACCTGCTCTGAGGGCAGAACCACATCTACTGAGCTGCGAGTAGGCTGGCTGGTACCATAACTGGGATGCCCAGGCACAGGGCACCAGTCCAGCTGATGTTCCTCCTCATCAGAGTTTTCCGTCAGCCAGCTTCATCATGCCTCAGAGCCAGGGCAGAGGGCATGGAAGCTGTGCAGAGAACCCAGAAAGATGCTGACGCTCTGGGCTGTAACTCCCTCCATAACTCTGGGCAACTCCCTTGCCCCGTTTGTCTCCCAGTTGTTCCCCTATAAATGGAGGGGCTTGCAAAGAGTGATGCTGGAGGCTTCTTCCCACAATGCTAACCACCTTGGAGAGCTGGACAGCGGTGAGTAGTAAAGCCAGCCTGCCTCCTGTACAACAGTGATCGGTGGCCATGACAGATAAACTGCAAGACGGAGGGTGCTGATCCAGTGCCCAGAAGTGAATAAGGCACCAAACTGGGCACAGGACTATTTCAGATCATACTGTAGCTGTGCGGAGATCAATCTCCCCTCACACAGGCATGAGGCTTCCTGGTTTATCAAGTGTGTACATGGACATTATCTCATTGAATCCTGATAACAATCCAGCCAGTTAGATGTGGTTGTTCTCGTTGTAGAGATGAGAAGGTACAGAGGCAAAGCAACCTCAACATTGGGTGGGCGTGGAACACAAGATTTTGGACATATGGGACCTGCATAGTTTAATGGGATGGTAGAGGTGGCAACCAGTCCAACGGTACCTGGCACACTGGGGTACCCATGCCCCTTTCTCTATTTTCTTCCCTAAGTCCTTCTAATCTTAACATCCTTGAACAGGAGTTCCTGAAAGGCCCTCTGGTCCCCGGAGATGTACCTGAACAACATCCATGGTTTTCTGGCTACTTGGGGGCAGTTCTGCCCTGGATGAGATGCAGCTGTAAAGGGGCCCACATCTGTAAAGGGGCCCACATCTGCTAAGGACCCCAGCACGGCTTGGGTCAGTCCCCCATCAGCCTCCCCTAGCTGCACCACCACAGCTCTGCCTTCTGCTCAAAGAAGGTTCAGCCCGTCTACCGATGGCCACTTCCCAACCCCACAGCCTTGAGCCAAGAGCCCAGCTGTGCTGAGCCTGAACCTCATGTCTCCTTCGCCCATGACCACAGAGGGTCGGCCGCCAATGCGGGATGGAAATCATCCATCTGTTCCAAAGCAGAGAGACCAAAATGATCTTCTCTTGGTCCTGCTCACACATGGGCCCTGCTGAGAGGCTCCTTAAATGGAGGCAGGTGGGGCAACTCCCTGGTATGACTCTGGGGCACAGGGTGGGGTGGGGAACCCATTCTTTGGAGGAGTGAGAGGTAGGCCCTGGCTCTAGGAAAATGCACATTTCCATAACAGCATCTTTGTGGGACATGTTCAGAAAGAGAGACAACAAAAGAGAAAGGCAGCTCTCGCAGCCACAGAGGCCGAGTAAGTGGCCAAGCCAGTACCGAGCCCGACCGGCATGCAAAGGGTGAAGCTTTTAGGCAAACAGCGGCCAGTGATCTCAGCTTCCCTCAGTCCTAATGCTCCTGAAAGGCTCTCTCCCACTCCCTGTAATTGGGCATCAGTAGTTAATGCAGTATTGACTGCATTACACGCTCCCGTGCCTCCCCTCGCTAATGCCAATTGCATCACCTTGTACAGTCACTGGCTTGCTTAGCCAATAGCCGTTAAAAGCAATCCAAATCATGAATCATATGGGAAACTTTTAGCAAGACACCGCCATCCAAGGAGACAATTTACAGTTGAGTTAATCTGGGTACATTAGTGAGACATGGATTCCGGACGACAGACCAATTTATGTTGTTTCCCTGTCCCCCTTAGTGATCCATGCGGGTAAATGAGTGGAAGAATAGGGAGCAGAGAGAAGCACCTGCTTCTTAACCCAAGGCTCTGTGGGGGAGGTGGGGGGCGGGGGGAACCCATATTTATACTCTCTGCCTAGCTGAGTTTGGGCAGGAAGGGGAAGCAGCGGTACGTGCTGCTCAAGGTTTGTGATGCCCTGTTCCCAGCAGTGAAGAGATGGCTGCTGCTGGGGCTGGCACTGTAGATTCAGATGGAGACCCTTGTCTTCTAGGCACAGGGTGAGTGGCAGGCCTGGTCCCCACTCTGACAGCCTCACAAGGCCTTTCCCAGACCTCAGCAGGCAGTAGTGTCCTCTAGGCTCTACCTTCCTGTCAACAAGCTGGGGTCTCTGCCATAGAACAGCATCAGGGCCCACTTCTAGCCTCCACTCCAAGTCTAGGAAGGTCCTGGCCACACTCTGTCAGGCGAGGTCTCGCAGACCCTCTGTGGTCCAGAGCATGATGGGATATCCCAGGAGGTCCTGCTGGTCAGCACCCAAGCATTGCCAAGAGCCTGCCCTGGAGGATCAACCGAGTCAGCTGTAGAGGCTGTGCTCACAGAGGTCATTAACAATTGAAGACTCTCTGTCTGGTCCTCCTCAGGCCAGCTCCACTCTCCTTAGGCATTTTTACTTATTAAAAATGCTCTAGGAATGTCTGGCGTTTAGTTCCACAACCAGCCTGCTGCTTCCTGTGGTCACCCCAGTCTTCCCGCTGGGCCTTTGTAGAGGCAGCTTACACCCAGAACCACCCTTCTACAGCATGCACCAGAGGACACTCCAGCACCCCCAACAGGGTATCCTCAGCATCCTCTCCTGATCGGTCCCCCACAATCCAAGGCTCTCACTATTCTTGGAGGGGTCGTTTGGACCCTCTGCTTCCTGCCCCTACTCAGGGACCTCTTCTCCAATCGCTCGAGGGCTAATTTGGCTCCCTTTGTTCCCCTGGGACTGCAAACCTCCCCGGAAAGCCCACAGCTTGGTGCCAGTCCAAGTGCAGGTGCCAGAGGAAGAAGGGCCGTTTCTCCGGGAAAGTTGGAGCTGGGCTCTCTTTGCTGACAGGCAGGCCCGATGGCATTTAGCAAGCCCGGACCCTGAGTTCCAGTAAAGTAGAAATAGCTAGGCCAAGAGTAAGCGTCCAAATGAAAGCAATTAATCTTAAAACCCGAAGTTTAACCATTTGCAAAACAGATCTTTCCTCTCTGTGGTGGCCCTTCACTGCTCGACCTAATGGATTACTTTATTAATAATGCACTGTGCTTAAAAGCAAAAAAAAAAAAATTTTTTTTCTGACGATTCAATACTTCAGAAAGTCTCTTAAACCCGTTGCTACGGCAAAGCGATTGATATTTTATTATCTTTCAGAAGTGCAACATGAAAGCCCAGCAGCCCAGCAGAGCAAGAGCTTTGGTCCGCAGCAGCTGGCAGACCCGACTTCAACCAGAGGAGCCCCGGCCTCTTCCGACAAGATGCTGTCAGGTGGAGAAAAGGCATTAAGGGTGGTTAATAAGAGCCCTAAGTCCCTGCTGCAGCCAGACAAAGGGTGCAGGGCTGCAGGCCCCTGGAACACACTCCTTGGGGGCCCTAGGGGCCAATGCTGCCACCCAGCCCAGATGGCCACCTGCTGAGAGGGTTTATGTGCTAGGAAGAAATTTGGCCGCAGGTTTAGAGGGGCAGGTGAGTGGATCCAGAGCCTTTCTCCCTCCCCCAATTAAAGGTGCCAACTTCAAGGTTTCCTGGAACCAGGAGAGGCCAGACTCTAACCGGGAGTGGAGGCTGGATTTATGAGCGGAAAGGTTACTTTTGGAGGACAGCTCTAGGCTGGGCAGGACAAGAATTCAGTGGCTCCCAAGGGCTCCAGTTCTCTGCCTTCCTTGTGCTGTAATGGGCCCCAGAGCTCAGAGGTATCAACCAGAGTTGGCACCATACTGTTTAGACTACACAAGGTGGGGGACTGAGGGGCACCATGTGCTCTCCGCCACAAATCTGGTGGAGATTAGGGGAAACACATATGCCTGGGATGGTTGAGGTGCACTGAGGGCTGGAGGCAGGAGACTGGCTAAAATGACCTCCAGAGAGCCATTCCCACTCAGGGCGCATCTGAAAAGCTTTAATATCTCGGAGCTGGAGGCACTCTGGGGGGTCTGGACAGAGAGCTCCAAGACCTAGGATTGAGGTGGTGGGCTCATCTTGTTGGCATGAGACCAATCTCCCTGCCCACGACCTCCCATATATGGGCCAGGGTCTTCTGGATTTCTGACTTGGGGCCAAATAACTCTAATTTCCACACGTTCCCCATAGTAAGAGTAACCCCCAGATACCAAGGCTTCTCCAAGCCCCTCATTTTACTAAGAGGGAAAGTGAAGTCTAGAGATGAACATGACTGGTCTGAGATAACACAGGGACTTAGTGACAAAAGGAGCTAAATCAAGACCTCCTCCCTTCCTGTCTGGCCTGAGCCGAGACCCCTTCTCCTTTTCCTTCTACACACAACTGCACCAGCCTAGTCGCCTGATGGCCCGCATAGGGCTCTGGGGGAGGGGTCCCTGAAGAGAGAGGAGTACACTGGAGATGGATGTCACACCCCAGCTAGACCCTGGCAAATGGATTCTTTTGGCCAGAAGCATTTCGTTTCCCCTTCCTCTCTTACTATACACATACGGAGAAACTGCCTTCATGGGTTTACCAGTCACAGGGCTCCCCCACATGCTACCCCAGGCCAGACACTTGAAATGCCCTTCCCTGCTGGAAGTCTCAGAAGGTCGTGGGGAGACAATGGGCATCAGATCAGCACGTGGTACCAGCAAAGTGAACACCCTGTGTGACCTTGAGCAAGTCACTTAATTTCAAATTTTCACCAAAAGATTATGTAACTAGCACCACTGACCTGGTGGGCACAGGCCCAGTAGAGACTCACTAAAAGGACAGACGATGGCCACCGCAGTCACTCTAAGAGGATTCCCACTGACTCACAGAAAACCCACGTTCTCAGTTCCTTACCAGTATAAGGCAGGTGGCAGCCTGGGCACCAACAAATACATACACATCTCCCTGCAACACTAACAAATGGAACCATCTTCACCAACAGGGCAGGAGAGCCAGGGAACCGCCATTCTCCTGACCCTGGGGGGTGTGCTTGGGTCACGGGGCACCACTTGGTTTTACTTTCAAGGAGGCTGGGTTCCCCGCCTCTCTTGTGCACACCAAGGCACTTATTGCAGGGCATTCCCAATCATTGGGTATGTGGGACCACCTGCTAGTGGCCTCCAGCAAGTGGGCCCCTCGGTTCTGACCTTTAAGGCGCCCTGAGGCTCTTGACCACGGCAGATACAGGCTACTCTCGTGGGCCCCTCCTGCATGAGTGCCACTGGCCTGTAGCGGGACACTTTTTCCTATGGGCCAAACTCCCGCCTCTGCTCTCAGGAGACAGAAAGACAGTGGGCCAGCGCAGGAGGCATCTCTTCGTTCTCACCGAGTCATATTCGCGGGCAGCTGTCTCCCCGAGGGTCCAGCCGGCCTTTCCTTGGCCAGCCTGGCACCACGCACGGGGCGGGTGCCGTCTTCCCGCGCACAGCTCGCCGCAAAGCCCTGGAGTCCGATTCTCCGAAGCCACCGATTTGCTCAGGCGCTCAGCGCCTCTCGGGTTACGCGGCGGTGTGAGGGTGATGGCTGCGGTGAGAGGAGCAGCCGCAAAGACGAAACACTCCGCGCGAACGGCCGTTGCGCGGAGATCGGAGGGGAGCCGGAGCCTCCCTGCGGCCCGCAGAGCACCACCCAGCCAGCGTGCAGCTCGCCTGCCCGCCTCCCGGGTCCGGGGGAGGGGCGCGCGGCCTGGGACTCACTCACCTCCCTCCTCCCAGCCCCGCGGCCCCACTCCCTCGGCCCCAGCCCCCAGCCTGCCGCCCTCCTGGCAATCCCAGCACCGCCTGGCAGGTGCGCGCCGGGGTCCCGGCGTGTGTGTTTCTGCGCGCCACGGTTAGGGGGCAGGGGGCGCGGGGCGTCGGGACCCCCGCCCGCCACCTACCGTCCTCCTTGTCCAGCACCATCATCTCGGGCGCTCCGTGTCCAGCGGAGCTCGGCTCGGCCGGGAGAAGGGAGCCGACTCCGGGAGAAGGGAGCCGACTCCGGGAGAAGGGAGCCGACTCCGGGCGCGCTTCTGTGGGGCAGCCGGTCCTCGGGCAGCAAGCGGGCTCTAATTACCCGCTTGTCCGGCTCTTAACCTAGATTGCACTCAGCTAGAATTACATTCAGGAGTGAAGCACTTCGCAGATACAAAAGCAGTCTCACCTACTTTTGTGCCTCAGAATTGCAAGGAACTATGAACTGNTCAGGATATTTCTTTGTAAATATTAATTTTTCTTAAAAAGAAAGGGAGGGGGCCGGCAGAGTGGCGCGATGGTTAAGAACTGGCTTGGGATGCCAGAGAGCCCCGGTTCAGATCCCACATATGAGGGCCAGTGACACTGCCCTCCACAAAAATAATTAATTAATTAATTAAAAAAGAGAAGATAAAAACATCTATTTAAAAAAAGAAAGGGAGGGAGGAGGAGGGGAGGGATGGAGGGAAAGATAGGAGGGAGGGAGGGAAGGAAGGAGAGAGAGAGAGAGAGAGAGAGGGAGGGAGGGAGAGAGAAAGAAAGAGAGAGAGAGAGAGAAAAGAGAGGATCAGAGCCGATTCTTTGATTCTCACCTTCTAAATGGCTCAATTTGCCCAGTATAATCTGTCTTAATGTAATTGCATTTGATAGCTCATAACCCTGGCTCTGGCAACGACACAGCTTTCAGCCTCATAAAGTGTTTTCACCTCGGATTTAATCTGAATCTCAATCTAAAATTATATTCAAAGAGATGGGGGAATCTCGGCGGCCGTCTCCCGCTGCCTTTCTCCCTCAATGTATGAGGTTTGCACTCCTGCTACTGAATAAATGCACACATTTCCCGAGGCCCCCCTCCTTCCCGGGTTAATGGGGAGTGGAGACGCGCGGCGGCCCGGCTCCGCAGCGCCACCTGGAGGCCGCTCGGCCCCAGCTCGGCTCTGGGCTCTGCTCAGGACCCAGGGCCCTCATCTCTGAGATTTGTATGGTGCACCACCAGTCTGTCACGCCCAGCCTCATAGCCTCGATTTCTGCTCCCCTCCCACCCAAACATTCTTTCCCTGACCTTCTACCCTCCCTTCCTACCTGCTCTGCCTCTAGGGTTTCTGGTTGTTTCCTGGATTGTTTGGCAAAGTTAACCCTCTGATGGACACAAACTCTCCCACCGTCTGCGTCTCACAGGACCACCTTTACTCTAGCCATCCCCCCAAAGCATCCTGATTCCATAGAGAGCAGTATCCTGTCTCAACTTCTCTCTGGGTAAGCACAGCATGGCCTTCTCATTCCTCATCCTACAATTATTTATTGAGCATGTACTATGTTCTAAGCACTTATTTTAAGGCACTGGGATACAGCAGTGAACAAAGCAAAGATCCCTGCTGTTACGGAATTGACAATTCTTGCTCTGTAACTCAGGAGGCAGGAAGGGAGACAGTGTCCAGCTACTCTCCTCCTGAAACCACTTCTCCCCACAGCCCTGGGGCTAGTGACCAGGATGGCTACTCCAGGAAGGCCACTCTTAATAATCAAGAGCTTTTTTTTTTTTCCCTTGGAAGTACAGAGTTCCAGGATGACATGGAAATCTTAATGGCTTTTCTCCAGCCCAAGGAGGGCTCCAGACAGATGTGTTGGAGGCTCAATTCCAGCAGTCACTTCTGAGGACTAGATCCAGGCAAGGCTAAGGACGCTGGAGTTCCTGAAGGGGCAAAGGGCCACCAGCTGGGGTTGCATTCTGTCTCTGCCTATTGCTAAGGTGGACCTTAGCAAGTCACTGTCTCTCTCTGGGCCTCAGTTTCCTGGATGATAGAGTGGGACACCTGCTCTTTTATCTCTAAGTTTGCTATGGGGACAATGTATGTGAATGTGCTCTGTAAACCGCGGCACCCTGGACAATGAGCGGGTTTACTGGGTACAAAGGAGACCTGGAGGCCAGGCCATGCCCCTTAAACCCTGAGAGGCCCATTGTAGAGTACTTGACAGTGGTGGGGAATGGGGGAGCTGGAGCAGTGCTGCAGCCGGTCTTCCTCTATTCTAGGCAGGGAAGTCTGGCTTTTGAGAAAACAGGAGAAAGGCTGCTTCTAATGAGATGCCTCATCCGCAGCTCAGAGGGTTTCGCTTTCCCCTTCATCTTGAATACTTAATCCTAATAGTCCTTGAGTATATTTGATGTTAAATATATCATTTTGCTCAGCCTGACCGTCCCTTAGGACTGTGAGCTTGATCTCTCCCCTGCCACTGCAGCCCGAGCTATACCTTGAGGGTGTGAGGGAAGCTTTGGCACTGCTGCCACTGGCCCATTTAGTGTGAGCCCCTCACCCCAGCCTGAGCTGGGGGGCCAGTGTAACAAGCAATGGGCCTGACAAGCTGGCAAAGAGCAACGTCTTGCTGTAGACACCTCTGTGCAACCAGGAGACATTCACTCCACAAGGGCTGCAGCTTTACTCCTGACCTCCAGGGCTGCTTCTCACTTTCAGGGTCTGTCCCTGACCCACAAACCAGGACTTGACTCGCTGGGGCCACTTTCCCACTTTCTCTTGTCCATGTGCTGTGCTTGGGGCTCTGTCCCAACACCAGCTTCCCCAGCCTCCAATGTACCCAATTAACAGCCACACAGCCAGCGTCCCTCTGGGGAGTCAGGAACCCTGTGCCCCAACCCAGGGACTGGAGCAGGCCTGGGGCGCTGATCAATGGGCTACAGCAGCAGGTTGGGTATGTCAGCAGGGATTGGTGCTGAATGTGAAGGGCTGCTTGTGCCCACAGGGAGCTCTCTCTGCACTCCCAGTTGTGAGTGAGCATTGAGCTCCCACACTGATCTAGAGAAGAGCCTCTACAGAGGCCTTCTGATTTACAGAGCTAGCTAGCTAGCTAGCAAGTCTTAGAGGGCTTGGGTGATGGTAGCTCTCAGCCAGGAAAGGTCCTCCTGGGTTGGCAGAGCCAGACATGAACCTCACTCATCCAGTGGCCTCCCTCCTCTCAGTTCATGGGTAATTGCTGAGCAGGCCAGTAACTCCCATGCCCATGTTCACCCCCACCCAAACTGCCTCCAGGTCCAGGGCCACGCCCACAACACCAGGATGGAATGCTCAGATCCCTGGGGCTGGGGGAGGTCTAGCTTGCACCTGACACATTCCACAGGTGATGAGCACGTACTCTCACTTCACACTGCCAAGAGTGTGCCAAAATGCCCTTGAAATGCCTCTGGGGACAGCAGAGGAAGGCCACTTAATCAGCCCTCAAGGTTATGGTGAGGAGAAAGAGGGTGCTACTGGCTGCCTTACAAAGTTTTGGGCAGGTCCTAGCAGTTTGTCACTGCACCTGGAAGGAAAGTCCTGAGGAAGGGTTCCTGAATTGGGTTTTGGAAAGGGGTGGAGAAGACTTGGTGCCCGAGGGCCTGGGCAGACCAGATATTCCAGAACTCTTCAGTGGAGGCTGTCAGAAGTGCCTCCACCTGAGGGCCCTGCTCCCAACACGGTGCAGCTGTCTCCAAGATGGGGTTACAAGCTGGTCTCACAGGTCATGTTAGGAGAGGTATTCAAAGTGACAAGGGCCCCTTCCCTGTGGCCTCCACAGTTGACAGGACAGAGTGAACCTACAGACTTTGCACTACCATCAGAATGCCTGTGGGCCAAATTCAGATGCCCTGCCCTGCCCTGCCCCCTACTCACACAAAAGCAGCCCATGCACAGGAATTTGCAACCAGCTACAGTGGAGAAATGCAGTCAGCACACTTTTCCTCCTTTGGTTTCTGGAAGCCCTAGACAGGCCTCCTAGGAGTTGCAGTTATAGTTCATTAGGTCTTGTGGAGGCCTAGGCCAAATCCACACCCCAGAAAACCAGTCTCTCCCACCCTCTTTGTTGAAGGTCAACCCACCCCTTGGCCTGAGAGGGTTGTGGATGTAAACTGACCAACCGTCCCAGTTTGCCCAGGACTGAACAGTTTCCCAGGATGCAGGACTTTCAGTGCTAAAACCTGGACTGTCCTGAGCAAACCAGGACAGTAGATCACTACAGAGGGAGGTGGTAGGGTAGGACAAGGGACTAGCGGAGCCAGAGGGCAAGAACAGGCAGCTAGACCTTGCCCTGCAGACCAGCAGCTGCCTCCCAACCCCAAATTTAACAGCCTCCTGCCTCAGGGCTTCCTCTCCCAGGCAGTAAGGAAGCTGCACTAGCCCCTAAGGATGGTCCATGGACCAGCAGGGCTGCGAGGTCGTTTGAGACTGGCATTTAGAACAGGTAGGGTGTGAGAGCTGGACCCCGGGCTGGATCCAGATTTTGTGAGAGCCAAACTTACTTATTCAATTTGGGGTGGGGGCTCTTTAAGAAAAGTCATACAGGATTACCACTGAAGGACTGAAGCTTAAACTTCATTAGCTTCAAGGTAAATCCGCCCCTGATTTGGCTATATGGCCCACCTATCTACCCTAGCTAGCCGGGCACCTCCAGACACGCTAGGCTGGGGGAACTGATGGTGAGCGCCCTCCCCAGCCCTGCCAGAGTGAAGCAATGTCACCCATCCCGCAGCTATGAAGTTCCAGACCTGAGGGGCCCCAGGACTGTGCTGATTTGACTGCACCCTCACTCCCAGGTTCTCTGGGCATCCCCCTGGGGGAGCCGTTTCACAGTCGGGTGCAGAAGGGGAGACGTGCAAACACCCAGGGAGACTGGAGCCCTGGGCTGCGAGGGGGGTGTGGGGAGGGGGCGAGGGAGCAGTGGGTACTGCGGTGAAGCCCGCGGCGCGGGTCGGAAAGGCACTCCCTATGCCTGCAAGGCAGCAAGAGCCAGCGAGAAAGTTCCTGGCCGGAGCGTCCGAGGCTAGCGGGCTCTAGGTGGCCGGTGGGGCTTCCCTATCCCTCTGAGGAACCTCGGGGGCTGAACCTGGCACCCCCGCCGCACAACCTCGCGCGCACATCCAGCCGCCGCTTCCGGGAAGCAGCTCAGCGGCTCAGCTGCTCAGCCGCCCGAGGCGCCGGGGCCCGCGCGGGGGGCGCTGCCGCTGCGAGCGGGGTGGCCTCGGCAGGGCCCGCGCCCCACGCCCCGCACATTCCCGGGAACCTACCGTCCTCCTGGTCCAACACCATGGTCCCCCGGCGGCTCCAGCCCGGCCCCCGCCGAGGACAAGGAGGACGCGCGGGTCGGACTCCACCGCCACCCGCTTGCGCTGCTTCTGCCGGCCCCGCGCGGGCTTCGCGCCCCGCGAGCGGCGGATGGGGGCGGGCGGACAGGCGCCGGGAGCTCAGCCCCGCGGGCAGGGAGCGCAGGAGGGCGGGGGCGCGTCTGCGGGGCGGGTAACGCCGGAGCGGCGCGAGCGGCCGCTGCCGGGAACGGGCCGGAGACGGAGCCGCACGCCCGTCCTCTCTCCGCGCCCGCCGCGCTCTCCGCAGCCGAGTGCAGCCTGCGTTTCCCAAGGCCCCTCAGATTCCCCTGTTAATTAAATCAATTCATTATGCTCAGATCTGATTAGCGGCCCTTCCCCCCTTTGAATCAATTATTCAATACACAAACATAATTGCTTGGGCCAGAGGTGCCCGCCATTAGCTTATTTAACTCCAAGGACACTAATTACCCGCAGGGCACGGGAACTTTTCTCATTAATTCTGACAAAACACAAAAGCACAGCCAGAGTGTGTGCGTGTGTGTGTGTGTGTGTGTGTGTGTGTGTGTGTGTGTGTGTGTGTGTGTTTGTCCGCATGCCAGAGTGAGGGCTGTGTATGTGAGCTGAAGATGAGACTGGGGTGGTGGAATGTGTGCGATTGCGAGTGGGAGTTTGGGGGTGTAGCTCTGAATCTGTGACCCTATCGTTGTGAGTGTGGTACTCCGTGCGTGTGATTGTGAGGGAGAGACTGTCTGCGTGTATCGGGTTGGGTGTGGCTCTGGGTCTGGGAACTGTGGGCCAGAGTTTGAGACCCAGCACAGGAATGTATGCGATTGTGTGAGGGCTTCTGGGTGTGACTTTGTGAATGTGACTTCCGGGCTACAGTGGCAGGCGCCCCCACCCTCTTTCTTTTTTCATAATTGCCCTGCCCTTGCCCGCTGAAGGCTCAAACGACGGGGGAAAGTGTAGACTACAGAAGAGAAACCAGGAAGGACCAAGAGGCAGTAAGTGGGTGGGTGATGCTGGAACCAGGCAGGGTCCTCCTTCCCCCATCACTTGTGTGTGCACTGGCTGGGCTATGCTCCTTCTCGCCCCAGTTATAAACCCCAGGTTCCCAGTACCCCCTTCCTTGGCCCTCTCACTGCCCATCCCAATATTTTTTCCTCTCCACTTTTATCCCAAATCCTTGCGCGCGCGCACACACACACACACACACACACACACACACACATTTCCACAAGTGCCTGACACTGAGGCACACCCCAGCCCACTTCCATCCACCCTATGCCTAGTTCTTCGCCTCCTTGTCTGCAAGGCTGAACAGAGAGTGTGCCTATGGTTGACCAACTTCTCCACGTTTTACCTCCCAGGAAATCTCTATTGAGAGAGAGGAGTGAGAGAGCCCACAGAAGCAGGGACACAGAGGGTAATTGATTCCCCCAAATTAGGTTTCTGCTTTCTAAAGACCGGCATTGTTCCTGTTCTCAATGTGCACAGAGGTATTGAAGATTTCCTTTTTGTTTCCTCGGGCAATGAATGAGCTTAATCCATTTGGCTTTATAAATCAGGAAACTAATATTCGCTCCTTCCATAGCAGCTTTTTAAAAAATTTAATTGCTGGGGGAGGCACAGTTTGTCACCCTTATGCTGTCCCCAAGCCCCCACTTATAAAAACACATTCTGATTGAGGGGTGGAGAGAAGGCTGGTGGGGGAGGGCTGGTCCTGATTCCTCCTGCCCTCCTCCATCCTTGTACATGGACCCACACAGTAAGTATCGGGGAAAGTTTGTGAAATTATTGAAATATATTCAATCCAGTGAAGAAAAGGGGTGTGGGGGGGTGTTCAGAGGTGCTCTTCAGAATGACCTCCCAAACCTGCGGCTCAGTCTCCCACTAGCACTGAACATAGCCACACCGTGCCCCGGTTTGGCAAATCCTCCTCCTCACCATCCTGCACAAGCATCTACAGTTATCTTCCTGGTGCCAAGATCTGACCCTGCTACTCCCCTGCTCAAAATCTTCCAAGGCTCCCCATTATCCACAAGACAAAGCCCCAACAATTATCCTATCATTTCAGGCCTTTCGTGAGATCTGGAGACGGCTTTGTGAGCACCATTACCCTTCATTGCGATTCAACTGATACATATTGATCAACAGAAATCTTACACTTCTGCCTCCTCTGCACTGCATTACTGCAATTAAACACACCCTGTATGTTCCTGCTCCAATAACTTTTCTCATGGCACCCCTCCGTTTAGAAAGCCCTTACCCACCTTTCAAAGTCCTCTGAGGAAACAGCCCCCCTATGTTTCTCTAGGTGGGCATCTCTGTGTGAAGGCTTGGGTGCTGAGTGGTGTGTGGATTATTTCATTGAATTCTGGGGGATAAGATCAGCCCCTGAGAGCATGGTTTTTGTTCTTCTATGGAGTTGAGGGACAGTATGGTATCAAGAGACTCTACAGTAATACCTTGGTTTGCGACCATAATTCATTCCAAAAACAAACTACTCGTATTGCAAGACATTGCTCGTTTACCACATTAAAATGTATTAGAAATGTTTGCTCATCTTTCAGAACACTTGCAAACCAAGTTACTTGCAATCCAAGGTTTTACTGTACTGGGTCATGGAGAAAATGGAAACTGCAGAGGCAGGGGAGGGATTTAGATATATGAATGGAGGCTCAGAAGGAGAGACCTTGGGCACTATCCTTTTCCCCAGGATCTCAGATGGCAGGGGATGAGAACCCAGGCATGTGCTTCCTCTGGAGGCCCACTAGTTGGATCTCCATGTGGTTTAGTTCTCTGTGTAGCTGGCATAGCTTCTGCCTCAATTGGTGCCCTGCACTAGGACATCTGGCCAAGGGGGAAAAAGAGGGCTGAAATTCTGTCCTCTCTTTGCTCTCCAAGCCATGTGCCTGGCATGGGCTGTACCCTCCCAGAGAGGGCAGCTTTTGCTAATTTGCACAAAGGCACCACATGGACTAGTATGGCCCTGCAGTTGGGTATCTCTGCTTGGCCGGAGTTCACACTCAGTTCAGCCTGAGTGGAGAGTACCTGGCCTCACCTGCACTAGTCCTCACTCGCACCAAGGGCCTGTGTGAGCTCTTAGAAGACCAGCCTCCTGGTTATCATAGAGAAAGAGAAAATTCAGGGAGCTTAACCATCATGGAGTGGTCAGAAATACTGAAACAGATGCCCAGCTCCATCTCTGAATTTATATGGGGCCCCAAGCCTTGGTAAAAGACACTGAACTTCATCTACAGCTGAGATTCAGACATGGATAGATCTGCTGTAAGGACTGAGGTCCCCAACAGGGGCCACACTGGAGGAGAGACAGATTCCTGAGACAAGATCCTCATGGTGGGGGCAGGGGGACTAGACTGATCAGCAAAGCCTGGAGTTTGGAGAGGCAGAGCTGGGCCTGACCTACTGCTAACCAGCACTCTAAGAAGAGAGCAGTGGTGCAAGTGAGGAACTAAGTCACTAAGGACCCTACAGCTTTGCTATGGGACCCCCCTCTGAAAGAGCTGGTCACTAAAAGCAAAAGGTATGTCCCTGCTAGGTTGAAAAGGACAAGAGCAGCTAAGGTCAGCAGTTTGGTGGCATTGGCAATAGCACATGCATGGAATGGATGAAAAGATGCAAGAGCATCGGACAGCTGCTCTAATTATATGAGCTATCATATAATTAGCATATCAACCTCACCTCCCAACTCTGGGATGTTAAGAGAGAAAATGACTTTATTCAAAAATCTAGTTGTGTCCAGAAGGTACTTGGGTTGTATGTGTAAACCTTCTTAGAATGTCTCACAACTGTTTGGAGAGGAGGATCCTGAAGAGGAGAACCAGAGCCTCAGAATTTGGGGCTAATTATTGTAAATGTGTGAAATCTGGTGTAGTTACATGACGGGCATGAGGAGAAAGGCTGTGTGACCAAGAACAGGCCAGAACAATAACAGAGGAGCAGCCCCAACTGTCAGCTTTGACTGGTGGCAGTGGAGCTCAGCAGGAGATGCAAATGGCACTACTATATCAATGCCAGGGAGACCAAAGGCTTTACTCCCACTGCCCCTCCTAGCCTGGAGGGCCTCCTGAACCCACACTTGCCCGCCCATGAAAGAATCAACTTCTTTCATTCCTCTTCTCTTCTCTCCAGCCACCTGGTCCACCTGTTCCATTGCAGTCTCAGCAAATGACATCACCTCCTTCCTTACTGAGATGAGAGAAGGCACTAGACAGGAAGGCCCGCCTCCTCCGACCTCTAAGTCTAGGCTGCTACCTTCACTTTCAGCATCTGCAGTAGGCTCCTTGTCACAAACACCTTCCCTCCTGAAGCACTGGAGAATATGGCCTTCCTCCTACCTAGGTTGTAGCCCTCAGCATGTGCTCTGGCCCACCTGCCACTACTACCAGCAACATGTCGCATTGGCTCTACCCCTTCCCTTCAGTCTCCCCGTCCTGCTGAACCTTTCACCATAGCAAGCAAACAAACTTGGGTCAAGCAAACAAATGAATTCTCTAGACCGCACATCTGCCTTGAGATACTTCGCCATCTATTCCCCCTTGTTGTCGTACTTCCTCACCTCCACGCTCTCCTCACCTGCTCTGACATTAGCCTCCACAGGCTTGCCAAGGTCACCAGTGACTTTTATGTCACTAAAGGACTATTTTCAGCTGTACCTGACCTGACCTCTCTGCTTTTAATGTGTTTAATTCCTTTCTTCTTGAACATGTTTCTTCCCTAGACTAACATATTCTCTGGGCTTTCCTCCTACCCCTATGGATGTTCCTTTCAGTCTTTATTGCCAGCTTCACCTCTTGCATCCAACCTTTAGCTGTTGGCGTTCCCTAGGACTGGGTCCTAGGCCTTCCTGGAGCACCTTCCCCTGGGATGCCATCCACGGTGTCAGTGTGTGTGACCTTTACTCAGGATCACTCCTTTGAGTTCTACTCCGGCATTTCCAAATGTCCCCGTGACATGTCCACTTAGATGTCTCAAAGGTATCTTAATTTTAAAATCCAAATTGAACCCTTGATTTTGTTTCCAAATCTTCTTCATCTTTTTTCAGTAAATCAGCCATTTAGTTTTTAATACCAGAAATCTGGGAGTAAAGCAGGATTTCAACCAAGTCAGCAAGAGTAGGGAGAGAGAGAGAGAGAGAGAGAGAGAGAGAGAGAGAGAGAGAGAGAGAGAGAGAGAGAAGAAAGAAACAAAGAAAAAGGGGTGGGGGGAGAAGAAACAGCAAATCCATAAAATTAGTTGGAATAAGCTAAGTATATCATGTATTACACTAAACAAAAAGAGACTGAATTTCCCTATCAAAAAACAGATTGTCTGAGTAAGTTAAAAAAATAAAATACAGCCAAATGCTGTTTACAAGAAATAGTCCCAAAACAAGGTGACAAAGACTGAAAATAAAGCAATGGGCAAAGATATACCAAGCAAATGCAAGCAGAGGAGGAGTAGGAATAGCAATGTTAATGTCAAACAAAGCTAACTTCCAAGCCAAATGAATAAACTGCTTGGAAATTAAGAAATACTCTCTTAAATTACTACTGGGTCAAAAAATAAGATCAAAATTGAAATTGCAAATCATTTAGTAACGAGAAAGAGAACACAGTGTACCATACAGAACTTAATGGGACACAGCTGTACTCAGAGGAAAAAATATAGCCTTAAATGTTTGGGTGTTTTTTTTTCCTATCTATTTATTACAGGTAGAACAGAGGTCTTCATAAATAGTTGCATCTTAAATGCTTTTAATACTTTTAAAAAGACTGAAAGCAAATTAACTAGGTATTTAATCTAAGAAATTAGAAAGAGCACAAAGCCAAAAGAAAGTAGAAGGAAATTAATAAAGTTAAAATCATAAGTTAAGTAAATAGAAAATAAACAAATAATAGAGAAAATAATTAAAAGAAAAAGTCAAAACCCAAACCTGCTTCTTTGAAAAGATCAACAAAATAGATAAACCCTCCGAGGCAAATCTGGTTAAAACACACACACACACACACAAATATAAATATTAGGTATGCAAAAAGAAACATGTCACAGGTACAGAAAAGATTAAATACCTATAACAATAATGTGTGTAAGCCATGAAAATAAATATGAAAACCTAGACGAAACAGATGATTTCCAAGAAAAGTAGAAAATTATCAAAATTGAGCACAGAAGTTGAAATCCTGAACAGGCCAATAAACAGAAGAGATTTAAAAAGAAATGAGAACTCTGCCATTAAAACATTACAAGATACCATATGATCCAGCAATTACACTTCTGGGCATATGAGTGTGCCCAAAAGAATTGAAAGCAAAGCCTTGAAGAGATAATTTGTATACTCCTGTTCATAGCAGCATTATTCACAATAACTATTAATAAAAGGTGGAAGCATGGGCCGGCCGAGTGGCACGATGGTTAAGAACTGGCTTGGGATGCCAGAGGGCCCCGGTTCAGATCCCACATATGAAGGCCAGTGACACTGCCCTCTACAGCTAAGATGCTGAACAACAGCTCAATCTGGAGCTGGACTGCCGTGAGTCTCCGGTGAGTCTCCGGCAACGGCGTAGGCTGCAGCCCCTGTGGCAGTGGGTTGCCATGGGCTACCGTATGTAGCCAGCAGCCAGCATGAGCGGCCAGCAGCCGCAGTGAGCGGCCATCCAGAAGCTGGCGACTGATCTGCCTCACCCGGGAAGAGCGCAATGATGGTGCCAACTTGGGCCAGTGAAGCAACGTCCTCCACAACTAGACTGAAGAACAAAACAACAGCAACTTGTCTGTTCCCCTTTCCCCAATTCCCCAGCACTGTTCCCATTCCCCCAATTCCCCAATAAAAAAAAAATCTTAAAAAAAAAAAAGTTGGAAGCAACTTAAGTGACGTCCATAGATGAATGGGAAACAAAATGTATATCCATACAACGGAATATTATCTAGCCTGAAAAAGGAAGGAAATTTTCACACATACTGCATTGTGGATGAACTTTGAGAACATTATGCTAAGTGAAATAAGCCAGTCATAAAAAGACACATACAATATGATTCCACTTATAGGAGGTAATGGAAATGGAAATGAAGAAACAGATAATTTACAATAGTAACAAAACTATAAAATACTCAGGAATGATTTTAAACCAAAACCATCACAAAGGTGAAGGTCTTCTTTGAAGAAAGTCATGAGATCATATTGAAGGACATATAAAAAGATCTGAACATACAGAAAGACAATCATGTTTGAAAGAAAAGACTTATTCTCACAAAGAGTAAATCCTTTAAAATGAGTATAGAGATTTAATGCAATTTCTATTAGGATTCCAAATAAAAATGTTTTTTTAACTGTAAGAAAATACATTAATCTGAAGTACATTTGAAAAATAAATATCTGAGCCTAGTTAAGAAAACATGAAGAGAAAGACTAGTTCAAACTGGCATTATTAGATAACAAAACATGCTACAAAGCCACTATGATCTGAACAGTATGGGGTAAGTCAGTGAAAGATAAATAGATCAGAGAACCAAAGAGCCAATAAATAGATCTAAATATAAAAAGGAAGTTGATATATGTCAAAAGTTGCATTTCAATTCTTCAGAGGAAAATACTTAACAAATGGTACTACCATCTGAATAGACATTTGTCCAAGAAGGGTGTTTAAATAAGCCAATAAGCACCTGAAAAGATGGTCTCTGGAAATGCACCACAAACCACAATAAGATACCACTGCACACCCACTAGGAAGCTAAAATCAATAAGTCAGATAAAAACAAATGTTGGTGAAGATGTGGAGAAATCAGAACTCATACACTGCTGGTAGAAATGTGAAAGGGTGCAGCCACTTGGGAAAATAGTGGGAGTTTTTTTCAAAAGTCAGCACAGAATCACCACATGACCCGACAATTCCATTCCTAGGTATATAGCCAAGAGAATTGAAAACATGTCCACACAAAAACATGTACATGTTTATAGCAGCATTATTCATAATATGTCCATCAATTGATGAATTGATACTATTCGACCATAAAAAGAGTGAAGTACTGATACCCACCACAAAATGGATGAGCCTTGAAAACGTTATACTGAGTGAGAGAAGGCAGACACAAAAGTCCACATGTTCTATGGTTCCATTTATATGAAATGTCAAGAAAAGGCTAGTCTATAGAGACAAAAGGCAGAGGAGTGTGTCCAGGAGCTGGGGGTCACAGGGGGATGACAGCTAAAGGGTATGGGGTTTCTTTTTGAGGTGATGAAAATGTTCTAAAATTGACTGTGGTAATTCACCTATCTGTGAATATACTAGAATGCATTGAATTACACAATTCAGCTAGGTGAATTGTATGGTATGTGAATTATATATCCATAAAGCTACTTTTTAAAATGGTGCCCCCGTAGATGGTTATCCATCTGGAAGAAACAAATGGGATCCCTAGCCTTCCAAATATAAAGATCATGTTCCAAATGGGTTTGAGATTTTAAAATAAAAGTGAAACAATGAAAATATTAGAAGAAACTTAAAGAGAAAAATGGAATAGATTTGGATAATAATCTGAATAAGTTTGGTGGGAAATACCTGCAAGAGTAACAAGGGAAAAGATAGATATACTAGATTTAATTTTTAAAACTTTGATGGCAAAAGTTACCATAAACAAAAAAAAATACAAATAATTTACCAGAAAAAAATATTTGCAAAATATACAACAATAAAAGGGAAAATATGCAATACACACAAAAAGTTTCTATAAATTGCAAAGAAAAAGACAAATTCCCAAGAGAAAAATGGAAATGGGGCATGAACAGACCATTCCAAGAGGAGGAAATCCACATGGACAACAAAATGCAAATTAAAGAAAAATAAGTTTTCATTACTTTACTTCATCAGATTGGCAGAAAAAAAAATTTAAGAGTAAAATGTTCAGATCTGCTAAAAATTTGAGAAAATGGGTACTCTCATTTGTTGCTGAGTAAGTAATCTGGCCCTATTAAAATTTAAAATGCACATGCCTTTGACCCAGAAATCCTCCCCTTGGGAACATCTTCTATGGGGGAAAATCACCTGTATATAAGGGGAACCCTATAGTTTCAGCTTCATTTGTGGTGGCAAAAAACTGGCAACTATTTGAATATCAATGTCACTCAATGATCAAATAAATTGCCATACAACGAAGCTGTGAATATCATGCAGCAGTTAAAATGTGAGTTAAGAGCTACAGCTACCAACTTGCAAAGGATGTCTGCGATGTACTGTTAAGTGAGAAAAGTAGGTTGCAGAGTAGGAAGTAATATTATCCCATTTAAAAGAAAACCACTCTGTTTAGATGCACATGAAGAAAAGATGTGCAAGGCTGGCCCTGTTTGGGTTGTCGGCGTGGTGACCTTAACAGGTGAGACTGGAAGGTGGGAGTTAAGGGGAAAAGATTACTTTTCTTCATTAGACACTTTTAGAATCTTTTCATTACTTACAATGAATAAGTAACTTGTCATTTAAACAATTTTAGAAATAGCCCAGTCATTTTTGATACTCCCTCCAATCACGTACTCATTGCTACTGCACGAGTCCAAGTGTCCATTATCTCTTGCACACTTTTGCAAGAGCTTCCTACTGGCCTCCCTGCATCTACCCTGAGCCATACTAATCCAGCCTCCATGCTCCATATGCAGCAAGGAGACATTTTAAAAATGCAAATCAGATTTTGTCAACCAACCCTCCAACCTGAAATGGCTGCCCATTGCTCTCCACTGAAAGCCCCCATCCTCTGTCTGTCCTTCGGCTGACGCATCTCCCATCACTGACACCCACCGCTTGCTCCCAAGCTGCCGCATGTTGCCAGTGTCATTGTCTGAACCACCACGTGCCTCAGGGCTTACAGATGTGATGATTCTTCTGCATGGAAAGGTCTTCCTCTCCTCTTACTTTGGACCACCTCTTGCCCACCCCATGGGTCTGGGATTTAATGTCACTTCCTTCATCAGGGTAGCCTCTCCCCTCAAGACTAGGTTAGAACTCCCTGTTATAGTTTGGCATGGCCCTCTGTACTTTTTCTCCATAGCCTTTATCATAATGATCTAGTTAATGACATAGTTATTTGTATAATTATTTGTGTTACAGGGATAAAAGAAAAAATATTAAGCTATATGCATTTGCATCTTCTATTCTTGCCTCCTGCTTTACGAGAGAAATGGGTCAGACAAGAAAGCCTCGGGTCTAACCCAACTCTGAGATTCTGAACTTGCTCTTTTCTTTCTCATGCCCACCACCCAGCTAGGAGAGTTCTCCTGACTCAAATATTTCCCTCCACTCTCCTATTTATCTAGTCAACCAGCTTGTTCTGAGAATAAGTTATGACAAAGCCCTCTGGGGTGCTGCTGAGTTCGCAGACTTCTCCAGCCAGCTCAAGTGAGGCACAACTGCAGTATGGGACTCTCCCAATCTCCAGATGGCTTTCTTCTGCACCTCCCACCCTTCAGAGACCCTCACCAAGGGGGCTCCCAGAGGCAACAAACACTGCAGCAACAAATCCCAGCCTGACCTGCAGCTTCAGAATCTCAATCCGAATTCCCAATCTGCATGATTAGGGGTCATCTGTGCCCTCTTCCACCCTCCTAATCACCTGTCCACTGAGGACTGGAGACCTGGACAGATCCTGGGCTGGGTCTTGGAGGCCTGGTGTGTTCCCACGTGCTCCTGAGGCCGGTGCTGGTTCGAGAGCTTGGTGGACTCCGACAGACTGGCCCGTGGGGCTGAGCACTGTGACTCACTACTCCCAGAGAACAGACTGTTTCCCGACAAGCTCCCCAGAGTGAACACACCCACATGCAGGTGGTCCCCTTGGAGCTACAACCGCATGTCCCAACAACACACGCATCTCAGAAGCAGTCCTGGATGCTGCAGGCAGGGGCCTCGGTATGTGGCGCTGGTGGGGGAGCAATCTTGGTCTGCTTCCTCCAGTCTCTAGTAGGGTTCTCCTGTCCCTCCCCTTCCTCAAGATGGACGAGGTCAAAGGGGTTCCTCCTCACCCAGCACCCAACCTGTCTAAGAGGCCTCACCAGCTCCACATAATACAAATTTGGAGAAAAAACTCTCCCCCTGGAAGCACATAGTCCTCCATGGCTGCTGATACCCAGGGCCTGCCTGGGCTTCTCCAAGCTGGGTGCTGAGCCCCTGTACTCAGGCCACTCCTTGTGGTGAGTCAGAGAAATCTTTGAGTCTGTCAGGGCTCAAGGTCATAGTGGCCACTACTCAGGGCCTGCACTAGATGTGCCCTGAGCCCAGCAGATGAGCCACCCACAGCCTGGGGGACCACAGCCTGGGAATAGGCTGCCAGTTCAAACCCCCAGAGCCCGCAGTGCTGCCCTGGGGCCTCTCAGACTTCGTGGTGACTGCTCAGGCCTGGACCCTGATTCTGGTTCTGACTCCACTTCTTGCAGCTCTCAGGTGACTTCCCCTTCCTGAGTGTGGCAGGCTGCTGTTGGAGACCCAGCCCCTGCTCTCCCTTCCTTCTGGGCACATGGCTGCCCACCTGGAGACTATCTTTCCCTGCTTCCCTTGCAAATAGGTATGGACAAGTTACTATTCTCCGCGGCAGGCAGGAGAGATAGAAGCTACTCTTGCCTTTCTTGCTTCCCAGAAAGTTGCTTGTCCAGGGCTTCCTGTCTTCCCACAAGCTAGAATGTGGACATGACCATGCAGATAAGAATAACACCTTCAGGGATGCAGGAAAACAAGGTGGAAGGAAGCTGTGTCCCTGACAATGGAGTATCTCTGCCAACACGGGCTTTTTATCTCCTGTTATGAGAGAGAAATGACATTCCATCTTATTCAAGCCATTGCAGTTTGGGGGTTCTTTGTTACGGTAGCTTAGCCTTTTCTAACAAATGCACTTATCCTGATTCTCCATCAATAAAATTGTCTGTATGGTTTCTCCAAGTTCTGAGTTTCCAATTCCAGGCTCTGCTTTGCCAGGCCCCTGGTTTCTGAGAAGATGCCCAGGATGAAAGCTCTGTGCCTTGACGTGGAGCCAAGGTTGAGCCTTTCTATGCCCCCTGCTTCCTCCTTACTTTGAGAAGTTCCCTGATGCTCACATAAGGATCTGGCCCTGAAAGAGATGGGGGAAAGGATATGCAGAAGCACCAAGCCCCCTACCCCCCCCCTTTTTTTTAAATCTGAGGGCACAGTTGGAGCAGGGGCCAAGGGCAGGGAAATTAGGGTAGGCTGCTGTGTCTGTCTAAGGCTGGCTAACATGTCAGGACCTCCCTGATGTAACCTCACTCAGGTATGAATCATGAGCCTACCCTTGGTCATTTTAGCCCAACTGCTTCAATTGTAGGCCTCTTGCAGAACCTACCCCTCACTCACCCTTTTTTCTAGTCATAGGCCTGACTCTCTGAACCTGAAAATGTGGTACAGGCCTGTGGACAAAGGTCAGGGGGCTGCTTTTCCAAAACTATATTCCATAGGACCCTAGATGGGTCCTTGGCTAAGGTGGCACCTGCCTACTTTATGCCTTGCCTGAGGACTCCAATAAGTTGGTTTAGCAGTTCTTAGAGCAATATGGTAACACACAAACCTGTGCCACAGGGCAGCCCCCTAGTTCAGTCTAGCCCAACCTGGCCTTGAGAATTTGCCTAGAGGTGATCCTAACAGGAGCACAGGAGCTAGAATCTGCTAACCTAGTACCAAATGGCTCAGAATAAGGCCAGACCAACTAAGGCCATCAGAACCATGCCAGGGAGTGGAGGTGGGGCTGAGACATGTGTCTATTAAGTCTGGACTGAAAGCCTCACATCC